>NW_024586264.1:0-5277 GCF_018398535.1 Haplochromis burtoni
CATGTCACTCCTGGTCTGATTGGGGAGGGGACCAGAGAAAACTACAGAGTCCGACATTGTTTTGGCAAAGTTACACACCGATTCAATATTGATTTTAGTGACCTCCGATTGGCGTAACCGGGTGTCATTACTGCTGACGTGCATTCTGGCAGACAAAAGTTAAAAATATTAAAGTTATGCAAGACCTGGAAACAACAACATGAGCAAAGTAACCCTCCTCTCTTATTGAATACATGCATTCACGCTGGCAGCATCGTCATTACTCTAACTGCTCTAAGCTACAAACCTACAGTCCAATGGTCACCTGGTGAAGGTTAAGGCCATTGCTCCTGTATGATTTCAACACGCTGAAACTGAGAGGGGAAAAAACCCAAATTCAACAGTTTCTGACGGATACTCATTTTGTCATTTTAAATATTCCTGGATTTTTTTTGACTGACAGATAGCCTCTGGGAAGTGAAGTGGGAAACCTGTGCACCAGTAAGTGGAAAGCTTATTAGATACGGACATTACTCAAGAAAAAAAAGAAGCAGAAATTCAAAAATTCCTTCTGCAACTGAAAGTAATGAAACGTGTGTTCTCCAACAGAGCTGGAGAAAGAAAGGGGGAAAAGTTCATTTTTGGATGAGAAGAACAAGCAGTACAGAATCGTTTGCCATGTATCAGTGTGCTTAGTGTGTAAGTCTAGACAAACTACAGCTTCAGCCATAAAAAACAATGTAATTGAAATAAAAGCAGTAAATGATCGTGACTATTAGTTGTGTTGCCCTTGAGGGTACAGCAAAGTGATGCTGAATGGCAGAAAATACAGAGAGCAAGCCACTGTGTACAAGTGCAATATTCACATTGGAAGGGAAAGGTCCTTTTCTTCTCTTTTATTGATTTTTGAATCCAAGCAATTCACAAAAGAAGATGAGGCCACATGAAAGATATGACTGTATGGGATTTTCTGTTACGATTTAAGCAGTATGTAATGATTTTACAACTGAAAGGAGATGCAATTTTTGACCTAAGATGTCTACTACAGCCTGCAGACGCACAATTCGAAGGTAATTTTGTGGGTTTTTTGTTTCTATTGTTGAGGGTAGAGGAGACAAAGTAACAGTTTAAATAAGCAATAAAAAGGAGCCATTTGAGGGAGCTTCTAATCTCCTAGTCTATAGCATTTTCTCTTAACTTCCACTGCAGGGGCATCACGTGTTTGGGCAGCATTAAACAGCCTGCAGCTTCAAACTAAATACGACTGTTTTTCTGATTAACACCAATTTACATTTGCTCTCAAATATCATGCAGGGACTCACAAGCCCAGTCTTTGGGTGCTAACCCAGCATCTGATGATTAACTGTCTTCAACTGGGACTCTTCAACAATCTTCTTTTCTGATGAAGATCCCGACCGTCACAGTTTTTGTACACATAACACGCAGTAATGTTGTGATTTTAAACTACAGACCCTGCCACATGCTTTCTGTTCCCTACATCTCTGAACATTTTTAAAGACAAACCAAACATTACAGAGAAATACACACACCGATTCTCTATTCAAATTATTACAATTATTTTGTAGCCTATAACATTAGCTAATGTTAGGAAGAATACAACATAACATTGATCGCACTGTGTAACAAAACATAAAGAGACTTAATTTACAAACGTCAAACGAAGTGTAGAGAGAAGTAAAGGCGAGATCTGCTGATCAGACTAACACACTACAATGCTAACAAGTAAGGTACTCGGGACTTTTTCCTCCTTTAAACAATATGAACTTAATTACATTAGAGTACTACAGATTTACACATTTTCAGCTACAGTATATGTCACAGTGTGTGACATATATTGTGACTGTGTGGACTGTGAATAAAGGCCATGAACGCAGGCACAATGGAGCGTGGAAAATTACTTGAATTAACAAAAGTTGAGATGTTTAATAAGGCTCTTTCTGGAGCTGACTGCACGGTCGATCTGAGCAGGTGAGGTTGACCAAGAACCCGATCGTCACTCTGACAGGTGTAGAGAGGAGAAGCTTCCAAAAGGACGACCATTTTTGCAGCATCCCATCAGGCCTGTATGGCAGACTGGTCAGACAGGAGCCACTCCTCAGTAAAAGGCACATGACAGCCCAGTTTTCCACTCTGATGAATCAAAGATTGAATTCTTTGGCCTGAAGTGTCATGTCTGGAGGAAACCAGGTACCACTGTGAATACTTATGTACATGTTATGTTTTTGTTTTTTAAGTTTATTAACGGTTCAAGAATTTCAAGCAAACTTTGTTCACGTTGTCATTATGAGCTATTGTGTGCAGAATTTTGTGTTGAAAATTTAACATTCATGACAAAATATGAAACAAGTGGATGCTGTGAATACTTTTTGAAAGCTTTGGCTGTAACATAGTTTCAAAACCTCTTTCTCACAGCTGGTGTGACTCATGGACTTTATCCCAGTGTAATAACACAGTATTTTTTAGACTTCCTCTCGCTCTCCAAGATCGTGTTAAACTGTCTGGTCACAACTACAAGCCTTTTCCTTTACCTTTGCCATCTCTTTCTCTTTTCCATACACCGAGCTTCCCAGTACTCCCATCTACTAAGTCCCCTACTATCCCAGTTGTTCTGTGCAAAGCTCTTCTTTTGAATGCTTTTGCGCACTTTCTCATTCTACCACCACGTCTCCTTGTCCAGAGGACAGCACCCACTCATCTGGGAGAGTAGCCCTTCCCTATCATTTCCTATATTTCCTCCTATATCCTTTTTGAATTTCCATCACTTACTCTTTGCCTTGACACATGTTTGATTTGTTGAAGATTTTCCACTGGATGCCCCCCCGATGCAACCCTCCCCATTTATCCAGGCACTAGAAGTGCGCTGGCGTGTTTCTTTCCTGTGGCGGGTTAATGCAGAGACTTGCTGTGCTTCCTTATCTTGTGAATTTACATTGGATAAAAGGGAATATAAAGCACTGTGTGAGATTAGTAAAACTTCAAATCAGAAGTGGGGATATCTTATGTATCATATATATTCATCTCTTCTCTGTGATATTAAGTGTATACCATAAAAACAATTTTTGTACTGCTGACTTGAATCTCTTGACAAATTGTTCCTGTGAAAGGCCAAACCTGGTCTCATCATTATTTCTCAATCTATGCATTGCAAAAATGCTTTGGTGCAAAAATGCTTTGGTGCAGAAATGCTTTGCAATTCCATGAAATGAACAGGAAATAGGGTAATATAGGTTGTTGACTTTTCCACAAAGTTTGTTTTTGAGTTGATTTACTGATATTTTCTCTTTCTTTACATCTCAAATCCTCACATTTTAGCAGAGGCATCCTCACAGCAGGAGGACTTCTTTAAACCTTTCTGTAACAGAACAGTCTTACTGACCCACAGGCCAGCTCATCTATTCTCAGGCTGGGGACACACCATAAGATTATCAGGCCATTTTATATCCTGACATTTGGAAGGAAAATGGTGACCTGAGGTTTGGCTGGGGTCGATCGTCTGAGAAGATTATCTGATGTCGATATGTGACGTGTTTACAGATTGAACTTATTTGAAGATTTCAGCTTTTATATCTGTGTAGACCCAGAGACACAACATGATGTCAGTGGCCAGTTCAGTCAGGTGAATCTGAAATTTGGGTTTTTTATTAGGAGTTAGTCTGAAGCTCTTAAATTTAAGCCTGTAAGTGTTGCACTCCGGAAAATAGGGGAGAAAGAATCACAAGAGTAATTTCCAGTTGCTTCACTCATGCAGTCATTTAATGCAGTGAAGAGAGAGCACCAAAGGATGGAGCCACCACCAATGGATCCCAGGAAAGGCTTACTAGCTGACTGGTAATGTACAGACGCACACATTAATGCAACATGAAAATAATTTGAAACTATTCTTACCGTACTTACATTGTTTTTAGGCTTTTGTCAACTAATATGAAGTAATATAATTTCCACTCCCAAAGTTTTTAATAGCCTGCATGTTAGTGGCCAATATATAAGTGCAATCCACCAAAACAGGAACAGTTTTATAGGTGGAGGCCACTGAGGCCTTTTTCCTCTTCATCTGTGCTGACTGTTTTTTTCACTAGTTTTGTGTTTGGCTGGAGTCAGTCACAGCTGATAGCATGAGGTGATATCTGAACCTTACAGAGCTTCCACTTATAGTCCAGCTCCTTCAGCACCATCTCAATAGCAAAGAGGAGACAGGCAGTTATTCTAAGAGAGCTGACAGTGCTGTAGAAGGTCCTTGTGATTGAGCTTCAGGCTGGACATTCTCCTTCAGGATTCCCTAGCAGAGAGCAAAAATCACGGTTCCATTATTTAAGCCATGAAGCTCCTGAAGCAGAAAATCACCCATCACACTGCCTCTGCCACTACCAATGCTGTTTTTCTAAAATGCTGTGTTGGCTTTCGTCCAGATGTAACGGGACACAGACCTTCCAAAAAGTTCAGCTTCTGTCTCAAACAAGCAGGCCAGGTATTTGGGTGTTGGGATTTTCAAATTAATAAATTATATCATCATTTAAAGATTATTTAAATGGTTATCCTAGTCATATACTTTCTCAAAGAAGCTAATTAAACCTTGGTTTAAGTTGGCCACCTGAAGAACATGTTCTAGTCATCTTTTCGGAGACCGTGAGTAATTAAATTAAATTCAATTAAATTCAATTAAATTCAATTAAATTCAATTAAATTCAATTAAATTCAATTACAACAACCCTTATAATCCCACCACTGCAGTCCCTGCTTGCTGCTATGTGAAAGATGTGGAACTGCCATAAACTAGAGCCTCCAAGGGGGCCGAAACCCTGTAACTCTGTTAAATCAAAACCCATCACATTATGTTTCATGACTTTTCTTAAATTTGGCTTTTTCATTAAATATAGAATTTTGAGTTTTGTGTGATTCAAAGTAAAAAAAAAATAAAGACCTCTTGTACCACTTGAACCGCCAAGGGAATAATTTTGTTTACATAGAAATTTAAAAAATATGCAGTAAAAATTAAATAAAAATTAAATAAATTAATAAAAATGAATAAATTAATAAATTAATAAATAAGTTACTGTAGCAAAAGATGCATAATTACTGTGGGGCTGTGAGATTTTAAGCATGTGGAGGCAAGTTGCTGGCTGCTCTTAGCAGCAGGAGAGCCGTAGCTGAATTGAACTCAGGGCCGTGCAGAGAGGTTTAAAGGGGCGGGTGCTCAAAGTTAAAAAGGGGCACATTGAACCAGGCTGAATAACAACAACACACATTCATCAAGAATCTAATATGGGCAACAAGGCAAAG
>NW_024586265.1:0-5273 GCF_018398535.1 Haplochromis burtoni
TATATATATTAATTATAATTATATTATAATTAATTACATTTACAGCTGAAGCCTGGGAGATTTTAGTTTGACTTGGCATAAAAACTGGATTCAGGGAGGAATGTCTGTCCTTTGGCTCTATCGGAACTTTGTATCTCTATGTAAAACTGATCAATCGGTCTGTTTCATCTTGGTTGTTTAGCATCTTCACTAAAAAAAACCCACGAAAACCACAATTTGCTTCTTTAGGAATTAAGTGGTTATAAAAAAAAAGCCAGAAACCTCTATAAAATCAGCTTATTTGAGTCAAATATTTTCGGACAGTCTTCTGTGAAAATTTCCATTCCCAGTACAAAAACCTCAGATGGTTCTGACAGCCAGATAATAGCTGCTTGTTTACAATTAGCTCAATAAAATATTCAAAAATTGAAAGATGTGTTCATGTCAGACTAAAAAGCTACTCACACAGGAGCCTCACAGACAGGTTATGCTGCCACAAAGTCTAAAACTTGGTATACATGTGTAATATTTGTCAAATATCTCCTAATAAGGAATACCTCCATTTCATGCAGACTTCCTATGTTTGATGTTTTTTGGTTTGGGGTAAACTGTAACCATATTTTTGTGCTGCGGCTGCTCTCAGGTGACCCTTTTTGAACAGCGAAACTTTGCTGGCAGAAAGCTGGACCTGAGCTCCGACTGCACCAGGATCAGTGACAAGAACTTCCCAGAGAGATGTAACTCTGTCCAGGTGGAGAGTGGAGCGTAAGTCTACTTAAAACAGGCAGCAGGCCACTGATGCACGCTCTGCTGTCTAAGGTTATCCAAAAAGCAGATGAAAGCATCTACAGTGGTGTGAAAAACTACTTTCCTATGTCTTGTATGTTTATCACATTTAAATGTTTCAGAGCAGCAAACAAATTTAAACATTAGACAAAGTAAACACAAAATGCAGTTTCTAAATGAAGGCGTTTATGATTAAGGGGGGGAAAAATCCAAACCTAACAGCTCTGTGTGAAAAAGTGATTGCTGTCTAAACCTAATAACTGGTTGGGCCACCCCCAGCAGCAACAACTGCAATCAAGCATTTGCGATAACTGGCAATGAGTCTTTTACAGCAGTGTGGAGAAATCTTGGCCTACTCGTCCTCACAGAATTATTGTAATTTAGCTAAACTGGAGGGTTTTTGAGCATGAACCTCCTTTTTAATGACATGCCACAGCATCTCAGTTGGATTCAGGTCAGGACTTTGATTAGTCTACTCCTATATGGCCACTCCAAGTCTTCATTTTAATTTTCTTCAGCCATTCAAAGGTAGACTCGCTGGTGTGTTTTGGATCCTGCTGCAGAAACCAAGTGCGCTTCAGCTTGAGGTCCAGACAGATGGCCAGACATTCCCTCTCGGGATGTTGTGATAGCAGAATTCATGGTTCCACATTACCACAGCAATTCTTCTAGTTCCTGAGGCAGCAAACAAGCCCATTTAGCCCACTTTTTCACACCACTGTATATCTGCGGCCTTCAATAAACAGACACTAAAAGCAAATGAAATCAAAATGATGTTTAATCATTGTTTAGAGCCTATTTGAATCTAAAACAACATTTCAAACATGTTTTTATTTTAGCTTTGTTGTTGTTTTTGCCTTTGCCACATTGATTTTTGACTCTCTCTCTTCTCATTTAAAGATGGGTGGGTTATGAGCATGAAAACTTCCGGGGACGTCAGTACCTATGGGACATGTCAGACAGGGGCGAGTACAACTGCTACGATAGGTGGTGTGCCCAAGGGGACCACATCTCCTCTGTCCGTGCTGTCAAACAGGTGGAACACAGAAACGCACACTACAGAACATACAGATCTTCTTCTGTGTCGACCTTTTTAAAGAAGCGCTCTCAACATGCAGTATGCGCTCCATATCTGCTGTACTGCTGACAAGCAACTGAATAAAAGAGATAAAATAGTTTACAGAAATACATCAGAGCTATTTATGGTGGATTCCAGGATTAAAACAGATTGTTTTGGTCTTAATAATTATGCAGACATTTTACTTGTTTTTGTGAAGAATGACTAATGCACAGTGCTAATGTCATAGAAGATGGTATTTTTCTACATCCAAAGACAATGTGTTGGTAAATAATGTATATTGAGCTAACTTTGTGATGAACAAAAAAGCAGCTTAATAGTTACATAATAAGTAATTTAAAGTAATTACACTTTGATTATTCTAATACATAATGTTTTAATATTTTTTGGTTTAGCAAAAGTCATACTAAAAAGATTTTATCTGTGGTTATTTCTAAAGATATACTCCAGTATTCAGCGGCACTTTGTCTCACCATTTTACAAATTTGTATTTAAAAAATTGCAGCATTAGAAGAAAACTTACAAAAGAAGAAATCAGCCTTAACAACAGTGTGCTGGTTCTCTCAGTCCACAGACACCAGCTAACCAGCTTAAGTGGGAATGGTTGTCTGTTAATTCAATTCAATTTCAATTTGTTTTTCTTTTAACTTTATCTGTTATTTCACAATAACAGTGGCCTCACAGCGGTAGATAAAGACCCTAAATTGTTGGAAAGAAATCCCCAGCAATCACATGACACCCATAAGCAAGCAATTGGCAACAGTGGCAAGTGAACACTTCCTTTTAACAGGAAGAAAGCTCCAGCAGAAAATCTGAGCTCGCTGGTTGGGGATGAGGAGGAAAAGAAGAGAACCGAGTGACAAAAGACACACTATGGGAGAGAGAGTCAGTTTTTAATAACTGCTAATTAAATACAGTAAGTTGTGTTGTATAAAGACACAGTGAGTCAAAATAGATGAGCGAACAAGAAACCTTCAGTGTATCAGGGAAAGCGCCCCCACAGCCTCTTTGCAGCATAACTAAAGAATGGTTCAGGCTCACTGAGCCCAGTCGTATGGATCAGTGAGCCTTCAGCTTTCAGGCCCCTCTTCAGTTTGGATTCAGCAGACAGACTGTCTCTGCCTTTAAGGTTAGGCTAAAAATTTTCCTTTTTGCTGGATCAGGTGACCCTGCATCCTCCCTTAGGTATGCTGCCATAGGTGTAGGCTGCTGGGGGATTCCCATGATGCATTGAGTTTTTCTTCTTCAGTCCCCTTTCTCTGTATGTATTACTGTAGGGTCTGCCTTACAATATAAAGCACCTTGATACAATATAAAGCACCTTGAGGCGACTGTTGTTGTGATTTATATAAATAGAATAGAATAGAAGTGATCCAGACCTAACTATATGCTGTATCGAAAGGAAAGTTTTGAGCCTAATCCTGAAAGTAGAGAGAGTGCATGTCTCTTGAATCCAAACTGGGAGCCAAATCTAAAGAAGTCGAATAGCTGAAGGCTCTGCTTTCCATTCTACTTTTAAAACTCTAGAAAGCACCAGTAAGCCTGCAGTCTGACAACAAAGTGCCGTGTTCACATAGCACAGTCCTATAGCTCTTTAAGATATGACTGGGCTTGATTATTTAGGATTTTGTATGTGAGAAAAAGGATTTGAAATTTAATTCTAAATTTAACAGGAAACCAATGAAGGGAAGCTAAAATTGGCGAAATATGGTCTCTGTAGTTCTTGCTGTAGTGTTCTCAATCACCTGAAGGCTTTTAAGGGAGATTTTAGAGCAATCTGATAATGAAGTACATTATCCAGCCTAGAAGTAATAAATGCATGAAGCAGCTTTTCAGGGTGTTTCTGATTTTAGCAATATTACACAAGTAAATCAAAGCAATTGTAAATATTTTTAATGTTCTTTCTGAAGGATATGAGTTGATCAAAATAACTTAGGTTCTTCCTGTTTATAGGTTATAGATGGACAATTGTGAACCACTGGACTGGAGTGCTGTTTTAGCACCTTATCTGCTGATTGAACGTGTATGTTGTAGTGTAATGTAATCCACCTCAGGTCATTAGCCAGTACATAACATTTATCTCAGTCTCCAAAGTTTCATGTTATCTTAAAGTAATTAGTAATCCAATATGATTAAAACTTTCGATTTCAACAGCAGTATAGCTTATCCAAAAATGCAGGAGCCATTAAACAAATACATTCAAAAACACACACACACATACACTCAACAGTTGTGTATTTCTGTGACTTCTAGGACAACAACCCTGCCAGAGCTCAGCTGTTTGAACGAGCTGGTTTCTCTGGTAAGAAGATGGAGCTCCAGGATGACATCCCCAACCTTATGAGCCGCTACAGCCTCAACAGAGTAGCCTCCATTCGTGTGCTCGGAGGAGCGTGAGTGATTAAACGAGTGAAGCCTTTGGACTTTGAGCAGTGTAACTAGTATCCTACCAGAGATCTAACCTTCCTCTGTGTATACAGGTGGGTGGTGTATCAGGAGCCCAACTACAGAGGACCCCACTACATCCTGGAGAAGCGTGATTACAACAACTTCTCTGACTGGGGCAGCCAGAACAGCACCATTGGCTCCATGCGGAGAGTTCGCTTCAACTGAACACCAACTCTGAGCTATTGACATTGCGCCCATGAAATTTGTCAGCTTTATATACAAACATTTACATATTTTTAGTAATAAATTGTTAAAAGGCAAATGTTTTTGGTATTTATTCTTCATAATTTATTACTTTTAATAAAAGACATATGGGTTTTCGAAATGTAAAGAATTTGTAACCGATGGGTAATCGATGGTTGTGCCCTAATACCAGAGACATAATAAGTCAGCAACATGACACTCAATTGAAATCTATAGAATTCCATAACATAAAAGATGGTGGTAGAAGTATAACATCTGTGATCAAAAAACTTCTCTAAGCTTAAATGTTTGAAAAAGCACACAGAGGATTTGTTTTGCAGACACACAGAGGATAACCATATCATATTAACTTGTTTGGCATTTTGGACATAGGACAGTCATAGTGTGAATGTAGGATCAAGTGAATAAGGCCCCAGTCACACTGGCCTAGAGACTGATGTGCAACTCAGCCAGTCATTAGGAAAAAGTGTTGCTTTGAGTGCTTGCAGGACATTGAGGGCACTTGCAGGAAAAATGGCGACTAAAGTCCCAGTAACACAGGTCTACAGACCAGTCAGTCATCACCAGTGTTGGGTAAGTTACTTTAAATTAGTAACTTAGTTACATTACTAGTTACTTCTATCAAAAGTAACTCAGTTACTTCAAGTTACTCGTTATTTTCAGAGTAATTATTTACTAGGGAAAGTAACTTTGGTTTTACTCAGAATTCTCTTGTTAATGTGTTGCTTCCATAACTTTGCCAGTCTTCTAGCTTGCTTACTTGCCACAGTGCACTGTG
>NW_024586266.1:0-5272 GCF_018398535.1 Haplochromis burtoni
GTAATATGTCTGCAAGTCCAGCCCTCACAACCCTACACAAGAATACTGGGTTTCCTGACACTGTACAGGGCTAACAATGCAATGGTTACCTGCAACAAGAACTCGGTCCAGCAATGGGAAAAAACACCGGAAGCCAATTTCAAGGTCTCCACACTAGTTACCATCAAGTGCAGCAAATGCCAAGGTGATGGACTACGCCACGACTTTTCTGCACAGGCCATCTGAAAGTTGCTCAGACTTGATAAGTCTGGCCATATGTTGCCATAGATCGTAAGACAGGTGCTGAGAAGCCAGAGGTAGGAATAAGTGCTAAACCATCAAAATGGTTGACCTGACAGTGCTCATATACCCTGGTGGTTTAGGAGTAGATAGATGGCATTAAAGGTTTGACCCAAAGTCTAGCATCCTGAAACTCTATGAGCAACAGAAACATCCAGGAAACAAGGAGGATCCATGAATACATCAGTGAAATGGACACCAGGGATCAACTGTTTCGTGCCTTAGGCAGTTTTAAACAGATGGTGTAGAGAAGGAAGTATTGTGGAAGACCAAGCCCCTCTATAGGATGTGTCATCAGCTGGCAGAGGAGATATCAAGTATTCCTCCCCCTGAAGAACAGCACAGAGGTTCTGATCATGGTGGCACAAAGGACCTAAGATTCATAAAGTCAGGAGTCTACCACAGAAGACAGGATCCAAGGTACAGGCTGTACAAAGGTGTCCCTGAGACAGTCCACTGCATGGTACATAGATATAAGAATTTGGGGCGCTATACACTGAAAGGAATACAGGAACTGTACTATGTATGGATTAGAAGTCTTGATGGTAGATCACTGAAAATTGTTGAGAACAAACAGGATAAAACACTGCGGGACTTGAAGATGCGCACAGACAGACGGCTTCTGGCTAACCTATCAGACACAAGGCTGGTTGACAAGGAGCAGAAGATGGCAGTTGCAATAGATGTGGCAATCAGAGCTGACAGTGAAATCAGACAGAAGGAGCAAAAGAAGACTGACAAATACCAGCAGCTGGCAACCAGAACAGATGTGGACCGAGTATTAATAGAAGCTAATCCAAGATCTCTCTCCAGATGAGTGCAGTCCTGGGACCAGCTAAGATACCACTTACAAGCCTCTGCAGAGGAGCCAAGCTTAAAGAGGGCATCTGTACCAGCCAACCAATGAGACTTTTTTTTTTAAAGAAAAGTGAAAAGCAAAAAAGAAACAGCCTAAACAAATTTGTTTGAACAGCTGTCAGAAAACCAAGAAACAGAAATATTAAAATGAAAAAGAAAATACTGAATTCTGCGACTAGAACAATTTCTTCGGTTCAGAAATGCAAGTCAGTGACTACTACTCACAAAACAATAAGGTGCTTTACTGTTTTTTCTACTTCTTGTAAAACAGTACATTTTAAAATGCATGGATAATAATAATAATTATAAAGAAGCATTAAAATTATACTTGAAATGAAAGAACTTGCATACTGGTGTGTTAACCATTACGGAAACATTAAAAAAAGATTTTGGTAATTACCAGTATTGTTAATTTAGGGCAGCTGTCGCATAAACCTTGCACTGGGTAGCAGGCTAATAAATATGTTACAAGTACGTACTGCATGTAAATAAAAAATAGATAAAATAAATAATCAGTAGACCATATGAGCTCATCAAGCCTGATAAGACAACATAAACTGACTTCTGCAGATCAAATGCATGTCCAACTTTAAGATATCAAATGTCCACAAGGCATATCTTATTACATCAGAAATGGGCCAACAAGCTATTTCAGTTTCACCTCATTAATCCCTGTTGACTACGCTTACACGGCCACATTTTGTGTTCTTTTTCTCTGTGACTTTCCTCCCTTCCATAATCCTCTTTAAGAATCAGGCAGAGTGTTCCTCCTCTGCTTCTACAAAAACAAGGCAAGGAGCCAGGAATGAATTTTGCATGGTTATTGATTAATAAATTAAGTTCTTCTGACATTTTGTAGAGGGCCCTTCTGACTTTAAAACTATTGCTTCATTATGGCATTGTATTATTGAAACATATCCATCATGTTTTTAATACATTTTTTCACCATAAATCTGTGTGTTTGATGTAGCTTAATTAATTAGAATTTACTTCTATATTCATGTGATGCAAAATCAATGTAATACTAGTCTGAATATTGAGCAGGAATGTGAGCTGTGAAGATTTAAAAGCCGCCCTCTCAAATACCCATTTTCCATTTCCCTCTCCCCTACACTCACAGTTGTTGTCAGGGTCTCCATACATAACTTTCAGGACACGGAGGTCGCTGCGATTGAATCTGGTCTTCGCAGTTGTGTACATTTTTAGAATGCAAACTTAAACTGTAACAAGTCTAGCACATTAAGGATTATATTTTTAGTTTTTTAAATTCCCTGGAAAGTGTTCTTAGTTAGCTGCTGAACAAATGGGGGGAAAAAACTATTTGTCCCATGCAGGGGTGTAAAAGCAAAACAAGACAGATTCATTAGAATGGCTGATAGTAGAAGTACATCAATGATTTAAATATATAGGTCAGATCGGGGCTCATTAGTGGTTCATTCCAAGTGCCTTAACTCTGCAGGGAATAGTAATAATAGAGTGCATGTTTATGGATGAGGTTTTCTGCATGTGCTGTATGCTCTGTGTAGCTGCAGCATGGCATGGACTGGTGTCCAACTGCTCACATAAATATGACTCTGGTAAATTAATGACAAAGTGATGGAGCTGGGGTGGCAGTGGTAAATAAATTAGGCCTTATGAGCAAGCTTCCTTAGAGATTTCTCACTTCAGAAGGAAGGGAAGAATAAAGGGACCGAAGAGGGAGGCGTGAGGGCGGCGAGGAGTGGAATACACAGAGACTGATGAGCAGAAAGACTTGCGTGATTTTCCTCCTCGCTCTTCATATTTCGGTCTTCATTTCATTTTATTTTCACTTCCACCCCCTCTAGTTTTTTCCCTACATTCCATCTTAACTTCTTTGACTCGTCCACCATAACGCTAAATGCTTTACCGTCTGCTCTAGCTCGTCTGTTGAGTCTGTTTTTGGGGAAACCAAAAGGTGAAAAGGGGGGAGGGAGACAAAGAGGGAAGAGATGGAAGATGATGGCTTTCGGAATGTAGATACAATTTCAATATTAAGATGAGATATGATTTCAATAATACAGCTCAACTCCAGCTTGCTTCTTCTCTTCCTTCCTCTCGGGGAGCCGTGCTGTCAGGTTGTGTTTTCGTCGGGATGGGCTAAACTGGTGGCTAATCCATCTTACTCCTCTGAGGACACACACAAACAACATAATCTGCCATTGTGTAGCTTCTAAAACACGTGGAAATTCAGATGAAGAAGCAGACAACTTTGAAAACTCTATAAAAGCTGTTGCTTATCTTTGTCTACTCACGTTCAAGGTGACTTACACCACCTAAAACAGGCTAAACACATGGTGAACTCGCTCCATCGCTGTATGACATAGCGCTTCTTTTCATGGATGTTTCAACCCAGTTTCCAGTTCTGTTCAGTAGTCTCTATTTTCCATGGGCCAGATGTGTTACACAACTCATCTGCAGGGACACCCTGACACTAATATAACAGAAAGCTGAGACCACTTTAAAGTGTGTAGTTCAGAAAGTGACAAACCAAAATAGATGGCACATCGGCTTAAACCTTGAAAAACCAAGTACAGCTTTACTGCTTCCATAGGAATTAAGCATCAGCCAGCCAATGATAGTCGAATGCACTTTATTAATTAATCACGAGTAAGTGTAAACACCTCTGTAAAAGCAGAGGTTTTGGCAGATTGTTGGTCTGGAGCATTCAGGTGTGTCTTAACAGAACTCTAAAGTTTTCCCAGGAGTGAACGTCCCGGTAAATTCATGCTAAGGTCAGAGCGTGCAATGCTCAGAGAAGCGGCAAAAAACACAAGAGCTGCATCTCACACTCCACAAGCTGCAGTTAGCATATTCAATGTTAAAGTTCATGATAATATAATTAGAAAAAAGAACAAACACATCTGGCTTGTTTGGAAGGGTTTCCAGGAAAAAGCCTCTTCTCTCTACAAGGAATATGACAGCACAGCTTAAGTTTCAGCTACAGCCTCTGATGCAACAGAATAATGATCCCAAGCAGCTGCAGTGGCCCAGACCTCAACCTGATTGAAAGAAGAGTGGGACAAAATTCCTCCACAACAGTGTTTAACACTGATAGAGAATATTTTGATATATAGAGGAGACCATAGCCAACTTAATGACACCCAATAATGACAGTTACTTCAAGTTATTTTTGCTAAACAGGACTCCACATCGTGGAGTGGTTTGGGGTTTTTTTTTTTTGCATGAAGGTAACATCAGGTCCTTTTTCAGTTAAATTAGTTAAATACATTTTGACATCCTATTCACGGTTAAGGAAATAACATGTATGTATTTATCACACACAGGCAAATAAAATTAATCCAGATTGAACAAATTAATTTGTTATTCATTTTATAATCCAACTGTCCAAACATTTGTAGCACGAGACTTCTTATCCATCAGGTTTAAATCAGAACTTGAAGACTGAATTGCCAGTGGATACAGTGACAGCTGATTACACTTTTTAAGCAGGATTTTGTAATGTGATGTATACCGAACAACCAAGACTGCCGATGTTTGCATGTTTGTGTCTTTAGATGAATACGCGGTCAATATAAAAATAGACATAGCATATTTTGCTGGTAAATAACCTCAGTGAGGAGGATATGCTTTCTCAGCCAGTCCAGGGTAACTCACCAGTTCAACATGAAATGCTCTTTCGTTGCTTTTGCCATATGTTTAAAATTAATGTTTTGCTGAATGGGGAAATATTGATTGTTTCTTTTATCGGTGAAATTATCAGTAAATGCCACTGCTCAGTCTTTAGTCGTTTAGTCATAACAGAACTGTTATTTTGACAAATGTGGTGGTATGTGGTTTGTTTTCTCCCCACTCTGTCATTTTGATAGAAGTTGACTGTTTTCATCACGCCTAGAATTTTGTTCCATAAGTTTCAGTATGCCCCATAATTCGGTCGCTTGTAGAACCACTTTTGTCGGCGATAACGTGAAGTAACTGTTTGCTGTACAACTTTATCAGTCTGTCAAAACATTGTGGAGGAATTTTAGCCCGCTGTTCTTTACAAAGTTGCTTCAGTTCATGGTTCATGCACAGCTCTCTCTTAAGTCCTGCCACAACACTTCAAACAGGCTGAATTCTGGACTTTGAGCCATTGCAGCACCTTCATTCTTTCTTT
>NW_024586267.1:0-804 GCF_018398535.1 Haplochromis burtoni
TCCACACGGCTTGCCCCGCAAACCGTGACAGAACGAACCAGCCACCATGGACCCAGCGGCAGTAAATCCGTCTGAGGAGCTCCGGGACGACGTTACATATAACGTGGAGATCCTCCTCGGGCTGTGGCTTGAGAAATCTCCAGAGGAGCTTCGCCGCGCCGTGGAAAATCGGCTACAACGGCTCTTCTCCGGCCTGCCATGGCTTCTAACTTCGCTTCCTCCGACCCTGCAGGCTTTTCTCCGGCACACACCCCACCTTCTCTCAGCCACTCCTGCCTCGCTGCCCGACTCGCCGGATGTGGTCTTGCCCGGCCCGTCGGAGCCCTCTGCGGGGAGGAAACGCCGATCGCACCGCGGGCGCGCCACCCCACAGCCGGACGTTCGGACTTCTAATTCGCCGGCTGTGGTGAGTGAGGACTCTGTGTCTGTTCCAGACTTTGTGACTGTTCATTCAGGGGCTGTGTTTTGTGTGGCGGATGTCAACATGAGCTGCTTATCGCCTGTGCAGCCTCTCTCAGCTCAGTTAGCTCCCCTGCAGCTACCCTCAGCTCAGTTAGCTCCCCCGCAGCCATTCTCAGCTCAGTTAGCTCCCCCGCAGCCATTCTCAGCTCAGTCTCCAGTGTCACTTTCAGCTCAGTCTCCAGTGTCACTTTCAGCTCAGTCTCCAGTGTCAGTTTCAGCTCAGTCTCCAGTGTCACTTTCTGCTCAGTCTCCAGTGTCACTTTCAGCTCAGTCTCCAGTAGCTCCAGTGCCGCCTGTAGCGCAGGCCCCAGTAGCTCCAGTGCCGCCTGTAGCGCAGGCCCC
>NW_024586267.1:2609-5270 GCF_018398535.1 Haplochromis burtoni
GGAGGGATGGTTATATTGTGTATCTGGAATGAATTTTAGGTCTCTACGTCCATCCCATGGGGAATGGGAGCAGTAACAAAGGTGTTGCGTTTATATTTTTGTTGAGTGTATATATATACATATATATATATATATATATATATAGCATTTAGGACTCCACCACTTTAATACTGCAAACCATGACAGCACTGAAAATACATCACTGTGCAGGATCAATATTCTGCTTAGATAAATAGATTTTTTTTGTTGTTGTGCAAGACTGATGAGATTTGTGCAAGATTATTATTATACATATATTTTTTCACCTAAGACACACCCATGAGGAGTAGCCATGTGACCAAAAGGAAGACCTTATAGAATGACTTGCCTTGGTGCCTATTCAGGGGCAATGGAGGCACACTTCACTTTAGTTTAGCAGTATGATTTCATCAGTTTTTTCTCTGCAAAGTGAGATTGTCTCATATATAGGAAAACGAGTAACTAAAACAATAATTTGAGTGGCAGAACTGTAGTTCCTAGCAAGTTCAGCTTAAATAACCATGCAAAAAACACTTTTTGCTAAAATAGAGCTCTGAAGATGAATCCCCCCTGCCCCGCCCTTCCTGATTTTTTTATTTATTTATATTTGCCATACATATAGTGCTTAACATATATATATATTATTTAAATTTCTTTCCTTCAATTTTATTATTGTATAATTTTCTTTCCCAAAGTGAGGTGAGCTAAGGTAACAGTGTTTCCTCCTACCCTTACTTTTCAAACTCTTTTAATTACACAGTGCTTTACTTCATCACTTTGCGGGCCCTGTCCTCTTCGCATATCTGCTGACATCCTCAACGAGGCAGGAAATTGAAAGAAGGAGACAGAATCAGTCACAAGGCTGATCGAAAGTGAGCTGCCGACGATAATTACCACAAGTGCTATTCAAATGGCACCACCTCTCTTTATGGACAGTTAAGAATACCCATGCTTTCTAATGTGCTCTTGCAGGTCCATTAGCAACGTTCCACTGGTCATATCCAGACTCACTGCTGCAGCTCACTCACAATGGCTGCTTAAAAGCCATCTACCTGAGGACACCACAAGAGTAAATGCATGCTGCTGCCTGCCTTCAGAATTCCAGACATTGAATATTCGAAATTGGCATTGAACAAATGTCTGTCTGTTATAACTATCAGTCTGTCTTTTTCTATAAATCCATTAAGAAATAAAAATATTTCAATATTTGGATTATCCAAAACATGTATATATTTGCCATGTTTGCTTAGACAAAACTAATATAATGTATTCACCTAATTAAATGTAAAAAAGTATGAATATAGTTGCCTTTAGTTCTGGTTCAGCCACATCATGCTTTAGGAGTTTAGTAACACAAGGTAATAATAACAATAAAGTTGGAGAGGTAACAATAAATTTGCATGGACTGGCCAACACGCTTTTGATGTCTCTAAATGACATCTGTGCCATGGTGCAGCAGCCATACCTATTGTATGCCTAAAGATAACTCTCTTCTAGCTAAGTCCACATTAGGTGGTAGGAAGGGGTTTGGCAGCTTTGTGTTTTTACCTTTTACTTAACTTTCATTCACATATGGTGATGATTATTAAAATATGCTCCTTCAAAAATATTAATCCGGCATTAACATTAATTTAACTACATTTCAGTGTGACACTAAGGGGTGTTTATGCAGTAAGTTGGGAGGGAAATGGATCTCTTTCTGGGTCTCCCTAGGATCAGGCAGCACTTTACTTAATCCAAGTAAATTTTTGCTGTTTGGTGAGCTCACTTTAAATTGTACCTTGTAATGGATATAATGCTAACAAAAAGGTAATTAACTTCAAATTCAATCCAATTCAGCTTTATTTATATAGTGCCAAATCACAACAACAGTCATCTCAAGGCGATTAACATTGCAAGGTAATGACCCTACAATAATACAGAGAAACCCCAAGAATCAGATGACTCCCTATGAACAAGCACTTTGGTAATAGTAGGAAGGAAAAACTTCCTTTTAACAGGAAGAAACCTCAAACAACACCAGACTCATTGAGGAGGAGTCGACTAGGGGTAAGGTGAGGGAGACACGAGGAAGAGAACTGTGCAGTCTGTTACTGTACACCAAGAAGCATTGCTCACTAATGAGTATTTCTTTCAGAGTTTGACCCAATACTTTTGGGAGTCAGAGCAGTGGGCGAGATAGGATAGGGTAAATAATACGTTGTTAGATGTTTGGGATAAACTCTCCCAAATGGTTCCCCAGCCTAGTCTAGGCACACACCTGCTCTTCCCACCCCTGTAGCTTCTGTTGGCGTGGGATTGCTTCCCACATCTATGTGTGATCCAGCTCCCTCCCATTTTAGAACTGTTTGAAGTGCTTCAGTGCGCCTTGCTGTTTCAACATGCCTTTAGAGCTTTTTTTCTAATGATTATTGCAATATTGCACATATAATTGGTATTTTCAAGCTCAGACGTGGGCTGAGTCCTGTGTTCTGCTGCTCTCTTATTCACAGTTCATTAGGGAAAGTTGATCTTGCCATTAGAATTGATAATCATTACAATTGATAATGAAAGAGGCAAAGAGAAGGGCTTTAGGAGATCGGGGTAGTTGTTATCCACCAGCTTCACTGTCTTCTTCTGCCATATGTACATAAAAAAAAAAAA
>NW_024586268.1:0-5254 GCF_018398535.1 Haplochromis burtoni
TGCTACTACTGCACATTCACCCAGTGTATATACTATATTCGTATATATATATATATATATATAACGTTCTTCTTGAATATCTCAGGCAAGAGGTTGTATTAATTGTCACGTTAGCCTTCACTTTTTCATCATGCAGAACAGCATTTGCAGAACTTTTGCTCTTTCCTCCTTTTTCTTTATTCCGCATAGAAAAATCTGTTGTGAACAGTATATGCTTAGGCTATGGCTGATTTATTCCACAGAAACATTTAAGAGTCAATATAGATTATCCATTGTATAATGCATCTCTAATTGTGTTAATTAATCAAATAAATATGGGCTGCTTAAAAAGCACAGGGATGTATAATCAGTTGAAAGGCCATATTCCGAGGTCCTCCTTTAAAATGTCTTAGACTGTCACCTCCGCTCACTTTTTCTCACGCTCTTTATGATCAGAAGATGTTGTACAAGGAGACAGCCATCATCATCATCATCTCCTGAATTAATTACACATGCTCATCTGCAATCAAATACCTCCCGGTCACGACAGTGTTCTTTGTTCATATCAGCAATCATATCAGTGTTTGTGAATATATATGCATATCAATGCGCAACAATATCTGAGAATGAATTTCCACAAGAGTCTGCAGTTGTGTGCGTATGGGAGACCATGCCGCATATCAGCTTATGATGTACAATAAACCATGGGTATCCCCTAGCACCCAAATGTTAATAATGGAAGAAGTAGCTTTCTTTCTGTTATGTATTATTAAAAGAGATTATGCACACACCACGTCTACAGGGACAAATGAATCAGCACAGAATAAACCTGTGTGTGCATAGCCTACTGACTGTGTGTGTGTGTTTTTGCATGTGTGCATGGAAATGTGATGAATGTGGGCTGAAGATCAAAGATTTAAGATAAGAGGAGTAGTTAACTGTGCATTTTTCCTTCTGGCAGGAACCATAGAACTATCATACTCAGGAATAAAATGCATTTTACAAAATCTGATGTGAGCCGGCAAATGATGAAAGATACTAAACAGGGCATGGATGTAGGCTTATCACTGATTATTATTAACAGCATCTGTATATTCTAAAGACCCAGGTAAAAATGTACACATAAAGTAACTGTAAGTTGATTTGAACATTTTTTAGCATTTTCATATAATCATTGTGCTGTGGCAAGGCCTTTATTTAGAATAGACTATTCATGAGAGGTCAATACCAATCTCTGTTAGATATTTTACATCATACCTTCTTTTTATTAATTAGTAGTTTTTTTCTTATCAATTTGTAGTAGTAATAATAATACTAATAATAATGATAATAATAATATTTTAAACATTATCCCCCTCTAGAGCAAACTTTTTGTTCTAGTTGTAAAAATCACATTTACTGCACAATAATGGAGGAATTGCTGTTGACAAGTGGTGAAAGCCGTGAACTGAAGTTAAGACAGTGAATTGGGCAGATGGTATGAAATGAGGGTGGCATTTTGAATATCATTTTTATAATTGAATCTACATGGCAAGATTTCTTTTGAAAACTGTCAGATAACATGCTGTGTAATATCAATAAATAAAAAATAAATGCATCCGATTTTCATCTAGGTTTTACATCAGCTCATTGTGTAGAAAGGAAGAATTTTCATTTTTTTAGTATTGCTGACAGAAATTAATTGATTTTAAAGTATGCTGTTATCTTTTCCCCTGGGACCACAGTCGGAATAACCTTTCAGTTTTTCTGTAATTATTTTTGTATTATACCGCATTATTGGATTTTCCGATCTTTTACACACTGTTTACTTTGCTGGCAAACCACCAAAAGCACAGTACAATAATCTGCTAAAAACAAAATATCCCCTCAGAGATGTAAAATATCTTAATGGACACTGTAGTGTAGCTCAAAGATAAATCACAACATTCCAACTTTAAATGAAGTTTCTTGAGGATGTGTGTGTGTGTGTCTCTGTGTGTGTGAGGTAATGATGTGCCTTTATCTACTTTCCACAGCCCATTAATCCTGAGTGTGGGACAAGCAGTCATTACATATTTAACCCAGGTCAGTTACTGTGGGTGGCAGATAGGTGCTGTGTATGTGAGTATGCGTGCGTGATGAGCTCCAAAGCCTCATCCATACAAACACATATATGCGTGTGAACATGAATACCCCTTTAAAATTTCCCCCTCAACTTTTACACGTACGCTATTTATGTGTTTAACTCTCAACAACTGTGTTTGCGGAATTTCTGTGTGTGTGGATATGATATGTAAAACCTGACCTTAAGATAAAACCCTCAGCTCAAGCGTTCCTAATATTATCCCCCCCCCCTCCTCACAGGAGCTGCTAGATAAATTTCAGCCTCAGAGAACAGGTGAGGTTAAAGCAGGCGAATTATGCATATGGGACTTCACCAGCTCTCTCAATACCCTCTATCTTTTTACTCTAAGTTTGCCAGCTAAAATAAGAGTAACTCCTTATGCTGTAAATTTACTTTAATCCAAGGGCCACTCATGTTGTCACAGCATCTGCTGTGTTTTACGTGCGCAGTGCTAATCGGCAGTTGCTATCAGGTTTCACTCCAAGCATATAGAATTCCTATGGATTTTCGGCATTTTCCCCATCCTCTTGTCAGCCATCACATTCTATTTGTTCCAGATGGCTGGACTTAGCCGATCTGGGATTAAAATGCTGGATTTCTGTGGTAGAGTGATGGGCATTAGAATTCAAGGGCTTACAACATTTTGCAGATGAGTTACCCAGCAAGCTGATAACCTTAAGAATCCTATTTAGAATGTATCTGAGTTTCATTTATCTCTCCTGCTGATTTTTTCTATTTCACAGACCTGCCATCTGTACATTTTTCAACATACCTTTGTATCTGTCTGTGTGTTTGCGATTATGACAAGGTGTGTGTACAGCTCAAGACCAAGAAGATAGTCTAATAGTTTTAGTTACCAAGGTAAATAGAGACAAATCCACAATAAGACACAAGTAATGCAGCTTTACACAGCTAAATGATATAGCATGGACACCATCATGTGCAAAGCAGTTGATCTCTGCTCAGTATACTGCTTCTTTCTGAATGTGTCCTTCTACATTCCCACTGGTAATGTTTTGTCCCTCTGGCATGGCATCAGCCTACTCACTGAATAAGGAAAACACACACAAACAGGCTTCTTCCTGTCCCCATATAGGCTCAAAGTCAGTGAATCATCATTGCATTTAGGGCTACCTAAGGCCTGCCTTGGGTTAGCACACAGCTAGCTCACCCATGAAGTGACAGTAATTGGGGCATGAT
This sequence comes from Haplochromis burtoni, assembly GCF_018398535.1. Lineage (NCBI taxonomy): Eukaryota > Metazoa > Chordata > Actinopteri > Cichliformes > Cichlidae > Haplochromis > Haplochromis burtoni. Next base: position 3,284 of record NW_024586268.1, read on the forward strand.
TTTTGTTCTCTTTTTCATTGCCTATATTATAAATGAAGGCAGTGACCCTGCATCTGTCATATCAAATTTAGAGTAGCTAGGTAGAAAGATAACCCAGAGAACACAAGGCCTTCGGACAGATTGGAACCGACTAACATACCCCAATTTCGACCAGAAATTGAGGCCACACGTCTCGACCTTCTCTTTTACTTAATGTGATTGTTTTTAATGTACTCTTAATTTGATCTGTTATTGTATATTTTACACATGTTGGTATGGGATATTGTATTTGTTTTAAATGTTATATACCTATGTGGTATGCGACTTTTGTTGCCATGATGCCAGGTCTCTCTTGGAAATGAGATTTTTAATCTCAATGAGATTTTTTACCTGGATAAATAAAGGACTAATTAAAAAAAAGAAGACTGCAGTTTGATCCTTATTTGGGACTATTTTATGAGATTGAGTTTCACTCGCTGTTTGGTACAAAACCACTTGACTTTGGTTAGGAAAAGAGCACATCCAAACTAAAGCACAGTCTAAACCTAAATGTTCACGGTTTTCTGGGTGCCAACGTCTTCCCCATGGAAATAACAACAGCTGTGCACATTTTACATGCATTTATTCACCCGACCTCAAGAGGACGCTTTAAAACATAATTATACACCGTAACTGCAGCTTCCACAAACAAACAAAGGGGTTGTTTTGTTGGGGAGGACAGTCTTTACCTAGAGGATGAATTCCAATGACTTTTGATGACCTAATTACAATCTCTTCCACTTGTGGCATCCCGAGTTTGATTTTGTTTTCCAGTGAAATGTCTCAACAACCATTAGATAGATTTCCCATGAAATTCTTGATGCCCACAGCGTGAATCCTAAAGACTTTGATAATGTTTTCTTCTTTTCCTTTTGTGCCAACAGGTTGACAACAAGTGCACGCAGTCAGTTATCAGAAGGAAATTTTGTGGCAGTGTGTGCATGCCACTGTTTTCTAGTTTCCTTTACAATAGCAGCCTGTGTCAGGCCGACCACCTGACTGCGAGTGTCACTGACTATCTGCTTCTCTAAAGAGCCTCGCAGCCAGGATAAAGATTTACTACAGGCAGGAGGTGTAAACATGAGTGAGAAAGAGGAAGTAAAAGATGAAAGAGGAAGGAGAAAGAAAAGGGAGGGAAGAGGTAGAGAAATGTTTTGAGCTTGAAGGCAGGAAAGAACATTAAAAAAGCACTGACCCATTTTTATCGTCAAATATAGAATATAAAAATATATCATATATTATTTGTGATCCACAGGATTTTATTAGTAATTAGTTGTAAAGTTGAGATTACTTTATTACACACAGCCACAGAAATGGAAATCTGCCCCCTTATCACTATGCTGTGTTGTCCGTCAAAATGGTCATTAGTCTCATCACAGTGTGCACAGCGCTGCAAAGCATGTACGTGTGTGCCTCTTTTTTCTCTCCTTGAGTGTCTGTCCACGTACCTGTGTGTTTCAGTTAGATTGACAATACGTTAGACACAGACATTGGCTGAAGACCATTTCCACTGATATGATTTTTCATTGGCTGCTTTCCTTGACTTTTCCTTGACAGAGCTCAGCCTACAAAAAGGATAAAAATGTAAAAAGTAATACAGTTTTAAAACTATTCACCAACCTCCTACTGCACCTACAACCTCCTATCAATGAATTGATATCATAAATTAAAATAATAATCAGTTGCTATCTGAGTTTCAGTCCATATAATTTAACACTACTTGTTAAGCACACTTATCTTCAAAACTTTTCTCAGAAGGTTATTTCATTATAATTATTTATGATGCTATTATTTATTGTTTGATTTAATTATTGTTGTTGTTACCTAAACTCTTGGCAAAATTTAATCTAAATATTTAATGGGCTTATTAATATGGTCTTTGATGGAAAAAGACCAAAACAAAACAAAACAAAACAAACACACACACACACACACATACACACACACACACAC
>NW_024586269.1:0-1003 GCF_018398535.1 Haplochromis burtoni
ACAAACATCCATTCCCACCCTCATGCTCTCATATGCACTTACTCCACACTCAACCAACGTGGAGACAGACATAAAGAGACGCTGTACACTCGATCACACTCCCCAAGCATACTCTACGAACCGGGTCTATCCACCTGCTGGCCTGCACCACTTGCTGATGTTGCTAAATCTGTGGAAGCTATGCCATAGCTACCGCCAAACAATTCAGTTATTTTTACACATTTGGCAGCGTCTGCCGGGCAAATGCCCGGTATGCCCAATGGCCAGTCCAGCTATGCTTCCAGGTGGGGAAAGAATGAAAATATAAACCATTTTCAACCTTATTCCCTTGCCGGTCGTGTGATCTAACTTTACAACCGACCGCACAGCAAGTACGAACCATAGCTGGTGTTATCCGTGTACTTTCGCTCCTCTTTCGCTAGCGCTTTGTTCGGCCCAGAAACATGGCGCCTCAACCAAAAATCCTGGCCACGCCCCCTCTCGTGACATCACTCTCCAAAAGCCCTATTAGGCTAATCGTTGTGTCACTTCCAGTATTTCAGACAATCCCTTTCCGTCAAGGATTTTTAATTTGTTGCGGATTTTTAATTTGTTGCGTTTTTTTAATTTGTTGTGGATTTTTAATTTGTTGTGGCTTTTTAATTTGTTGCCGTTTTTTAATTTGTTGTGGATTTTTAATTTGTTGTGGTTTTTTCATTTGTTGCCGTTTTTTAATTTGTTGCAGTTTTTTAATTTGTTGTTGATTTTTAATTTGTTGCCATTTTTTAAATTTGTTGCCATTTTTTAAATTTGTTGCGCTTTGCACTTCCCAGCTACCGTACAAACGAGCAGTGGGGCATGACAAAATAACTGAAGACACCTAAACTGGGAGAACTAAAATAACAGATCTGGGAGCATACGACAAAGGGATGAGAGGCAGACAAAGAGCGGGACACCGAGGAACCAGCAACAGGCAGGAGAACACACAGGGCTTAAATACCAGTGTTGGGTAAGTTACTTTAAA
>NW_024586269.1:2953-5250 GCF_018398535.1 Haplochromis burtoni
AGGCAGACCGAATATAACACATAGAACTCAAACAATAATAATCATCATCATAATAAACTAGAAAATGATAATAAACTAAAAGCGCTGGGTCACCGACCCAGGACCATGACTTTTTGTCATTTTTAATAACATCATGTGACCAATATACGGCTGCTGTGAGGTTATTGTGCTAACAGACTGTCCAGGAAGGCTGAGGTCCAGATTTTGCGTTTTATTTGGATGCTACTGATTAGTAGGTATTTGTGTCTGTGATGTAAACAAGCTACCTAGCATTAGCTAATGCTCCACCAGGTTAACCCTCCACCCTCTTGTCCAAATACGATGACTTCCTGTAACACAAACCAACATGGCGGTTCTAATTCATTATTAATGTGCTGAACCTTCAACACATTAACAATTATAAGGTGTCTGCTGAAGTGTTCTTAATGTGTCATTGAGTGGCAAGATGGCGCCTGTGTTTGGCTTTGCCACTGCTGCAGTTTGCTGGATGCAACGATGTAGTTTTTCATTGTCATCAATCGTCATTTGTAATGTTATTTTTGCTCTTTTGTGTTCTGACTTTGCTTCTGCTGCTTTAATTTGTGATCGGGATACACTGTTAAACATTAAAAATTAAATGGAGAGCTACTGTGACAGCTACAGAAAATACTTTTCCTCATCCTCTGGTGTGTTCCTTACCTGAGTGCGCGCTACTGTGCACAACCCACAGGACTCCCACCCCTAAGAGACAGAAAGGGGGAATGAGGCCCAGCATCCAGGTGAAGCCGGAGGCTAGCTTCTTGTCTGTGGGGAGACTCCAGGGTGCCTGAAACCAGTTCCTCTCCTGACATTTGGTTGGGATGTTACCCTGCTACCTGGGACCTGGGCCCCATGGCTCAAAAGCAGTATGCTCACCCTGTGTCTGTCATCCATTTTCCTTTTTGCTGGTGACAGCTATGTCCGTTCATCGATCACTGTTTCCCCCAGCTCTGGAGTCGCAGTACCACCCGGCAGGCACACAGGTGTGCATAGGTTTTTAATTCAAGTGCCGCTGCAGTCAGCTGTTGATTTCGCAGATCAACAGTCATCAACTCAGTTCGCCCTGCTTAACGTTCGTTCCATAACTAACAAATAATTTATTCTAAACAGTCTCTTTTTTTAGAGTCTCTAGATTTTATGTATCTGACTGAGACATGGCAGCAAAATAAGGTTTACGTCCACTTGAATAAAATCTGCCCGGCTGGCTGCTCCGTCATCGGAACTCCGCGTCTTTTGGGATGTGGTGGAGGCCTTGCTGCTGTTTACCAGGACAGATTCATGTGCAGGCTGATGACCTTGGACTCCTTTTCTTCATTTGAGTCACAGATGATGAAGGTTTGTTCTATGAAAAACTTTTATTTTATTTTAATCTATCGACCTTCTGGACCTGCTGGGGTCTTTCTAACTGAATTTAACGACCTTCTGACATCCATCATTAAATTGGAGAAGGTTGTAATAGTGGGAGATTAAAACCTTCATATTGATGAAGCATTCTGTAACGCTGCTGCTGAGCTCATTGCTGTCACAGTGTCTTTTAACTTTAGGCAGCATGTTTCTGGTCCCACACATAGAAAGGGCCACATACTGGATCTTGTTTTCTCTCTGGGTTTAAATATACATGATATATGTGTGGAGGATGTGCATGTGAGTGACCATAGCTACATATTTTTTAATTTGCCATTTTACTTGGATCCTTCACCTCCTCAACTAATGATCCGAAGATGGATTATAAACCAAGATGCTGCTGGAAGGTTCTCTGCTATGTTTGACCCTGGCATGGGTCAAATATGGCAGAAACATTTCTAAACTCAGACTACTGGTGTCAAAGGCAGAACTTGAGATGATTATTCAAGCGTTTATTTTTTCTCATTTGGATTATTGTAATGGTCTTTTTACTTGTATCAACGAATCAGCTTTTGCTTGACTTCAGACTGTACAGAGTGCTGCGGCAAGACTTTTAACTGGCACTAACAAGAGGTCACATATTCCAGTTTTGGATTCTCTTCATTGGTTGCAGGGTTTTAATAGTTTTGCAATTTTCATTAGTTTTTATTTTTATTTAGTTTTGACTTCATATTTTCAATTTTATATCAGTTTTATTAGTTTTTACCAATTGTTTGCTAGTTTAGTTTTTATTTTTTTGAAAATCCTTAGTTTCAGTTTAGTTTTGATTAGTTTCAGTTATAGTTTTAGTTGTGTTTGCAATAATAAAGTGTAACAAAATCCCAGTTTCATCATATCAGTCATTCTCTTCTGCTTATGCTTGGGTATGTTGCTAT
>NW_024586270.1:0-4047 GCF_018398535.1 Haplochromis burtoni
ACAAAGTTTGTGTTTTTTCCATTGTTTAAGCACTGCTTCCAGCCAAGAGTGATACCATATATGCCCCATAGCTGCAGAAAAGGCAAACATTGTTATCTCTGTGTCTCTGTGTGTGACGGAATGACTGGTACACGAGGCCATTATAAAACCTGTAGCTGAGGCAAACCCACACCTCTCACCACATGGCAGCTGTGATAGACTCCAGCGTGACCAAGACTTGGATAAGTGGAAGAAGATGAATAGATACACTATATTAAAAAAGACTAGTTTGTTATATATTCTTTAACTTAATTCTTAATGTTGTGAATTATCAGGTTGCATGTAATTTACATTTGGAAGCAGACTCTAGTTTTTATCTCGTTTTTAGCCAAATTCTTCTTCATAGCCAATGTTTTACTATGAGTAGAGATAACATGAGGACAGTAAAAGAAAAAAGAAAAAGGGGGAAGGTACGCAAGTTATAAAAGTCATGCTTTTCATTCTACAGTCGAAAACATTTAATAAACACACTGTGTTTTTTTTCTGGTTACTTCCAGTTAACATCTTGCTAACATAAAGTCATTATAATAATATAAAAGCCATATTATTGTGGTTTCCAAACACTGAAAACTAAATAATCAGAGGGTAGTGCTAAAATGAGATGATTAATCTCTTTGTTGAAGATGGGCACAGCTGCAAACCCACGTTTGCTGTAGGAACACTGAGCACGATGACATACAAAGCTCTGCACTCTCTTTGTGCCTCTGGAGCGTGTGAGTGTTGTCTTCAGTGACACATTAGTGAAACGTGTAGCTGTTTATCCCAGGAAGCTGTCTAATGTAAATGTTTGTGTGGGCAGCCATGTGGAAGAACACAAACTGGTGGGTTTATTACCAGTTAAAGGATTACAGTATCAGTATTATTTCTGGGATCACATTTTATATTCCTGAAATTCATGTTCCAATCATTTGGGGTTCCCTCTCTGCCAACAGGTTAAAACGAACAGACAAGGAAGTGAAGTATCTTCAGTATTTGGACCGGTGACCATGAGGCGATAAGTATAGCTAATATTTAACTCTTACTTTTCCTAATAAAACCAGGTCTACTTTAGGTACGGCACACATGCAGCCACCTGATATGGTACATTCTCATTTTTACAGCACAAACTGTCACAGATAGGAAAATAAAAAAAGAACAAAGAGAAGGTATGAGGTTACACATAAAAAGCAGCAGTTCTTGCGGAGAGCAACATGCAGCACAGGTGAGCTGAAACATGCAGCGACACATTATTATTTTACTATGCTGTTCAAAAAGCTAATTTCTTCTTGTGTTAGGTGTTACTCACATAGAGGATCTCAGACTTATCCAGTATGCAGAGCTCGGTGACCATGTGCTTCCTCCTCCTCGTCTTTCCCGTCAACGCACACTTTGTGGAAAACTTTGAGGTTTGTGTGTCAGTGTGTTCATAAATATGATAAGATGGTTTCTGTGTGTGTTTAAACCTGGTTTCTGCTGCTCTGTTGTGTAGGACTGCATGGAATACTTTTACAAGGGGCATGTGCCAAAGTGGACTTCCAATCACATCCACATCTGCCAGAAGTTTAATAACTGGTAATGATCATATTAAATAAAAGTATTTATTTATTCTGTTAAACTGCAGAGCTGTTACTATTGTGAACTTTACTTTTAAGATTCAATCTTTTTAATTGACTCTGTGAACCACCAGCTACCACTTTGCCACCCTGTACGACACCACCAACCGCATTCCCGTCTACTCGGCTTACATAGTTGAGGACGGCATAAGCTCCGACCACGATTGGATGGTGGAGCCTCAGGTATACGACAGTTTTGTAAATGAGACCCACTCAGGTTTCTTCCACAGACAGCTGATCCCAGACTTCCTGACAGATGCTAAAGCTTCATCACACATTTACATTTCAATGAAGACTGTAAAAAGTGATGGCAGTACTTTCTGTGTTTAATATTACAGTAATACACCAGAGTGGGTCGTTTTAATGTAAACAAAGTACTGTGTGTATGTAGATCAGCTGATCTATAACATGTTTACATCACTTCATGTCGATCTTCTACGTTTAGCTGGTAAAACAGGAGTTTGAAAAGGAGATGATGAGAGCGGATTCACTGATTTACAAACATCCTACACTAAACCTTGATGAAATAGGAAAGATGCAGGCAACAGATGTCGACTACAAACAACTTCCTAAAGGATACAATCGAGGTCACCTGAATCCCAACTCACATCATGCAGGTAAGAGAGGTTGAGCTGTTCTGAGGGGTTTGTCGTGTGTCTCATGCACACTCAGTAAGATGTACACGCGTGTTCTCACATGTGGGAGACAGAACACGGTCCCAGGAACATGAACCAGAGAACACAGGAAAGAAGAAGACTTCAAACACAAGACCTTTAAAAATAATTACGTTCTGTTTATGAGGGAAATGTATTCTACACAGCACTTCATAACCTGCTACGCTCTCATCCACCCACCAATCACATCTTTCTTCTGTCTCTACATCATTTTCCACAGGTGATGCTTCCAAAGCCACTATGACCCTGACTAATATAGTTCCCCAAAAACAAAAGCTGAACCAAGGGATGTGGAAAGATCATGAGGATACACTCAAAGCTTTGGCCAAAGAGCACTCCGTCTACGTTCTGGTCGGTGCGATTCCATCAAAAGATACCTGGATCAAAAGAGATAACCAGCCTCGTGTCAACATCCCTGACTACATGTGGGTCGCCTACTGCTACTGTGACAAGACATCTTGTAAGAGTGGAGGTGCCACAGCTAAAAACACTGAGAACAAGATTGACAAGTGCACCCTGTCACAGCTTCAAGCCTTTCTTGAAAAACACAACCGAGTTGAAGGTCTGCTGTTTGACAACGACTGCTATGTGGAGCAGGCTGCAGGTGCGTCTGCAGGTGCGTCTGCAGGTGCAGGTGCGTCTGCAGCTGCAGGTGCGTCTGCAGCTGCAGGAAATCCTTGAGACATGTAATCCAGAAATACTCACGAGATCACTGATCTCTGCAGAGTCACGCAGCTCATCCTTTCCTCAGCACTGCACACATGAACTCATGTAAACAGTTACTGTGATCTTAACTGTGTCACACAAATGTCAGCACGTTTATGGTGCAGGTGAACACATGCTGTCATGCTTACCGGCTGCTTTACTCTGAGAGCAGCTTCACTGCAGCTTGTTGCTTATTAAAATCTGATGAAATGCTCAGTGTCGCGTGTTTGTGTGTTCAGTCAAAATCAGCAAGTGTGACAAACTTCACTGAGCCAATGGAGGCTCTGACCTCAGTGTTGATCACCGGTGCAGACGCCTGAGCCTGATGTTTCTCAGCTGGAACAAACACATTTAACCCCTGACAGAGAGCGAGCAGCGGCACTCCGTGCTCATCAGACCATCTGCTCTTCATCACCATCGTGCTGTGAACGTCATTAAACGTACACATCGTGACTGAAGCTGCAGTTTCAGAGCAAACCTCTATTTAACTGTGAAAGGAGGAAGTGTCATTGGGTCAAAGGTCGGCCGTCTCGAAGCGTCTCTCTGAGAGTGGTTCAAGTTCTTGTACACTTCGCAGGTAATAGGGTCATATTAAGGGTCAAAGGTGAAACTACTCCAGCACAGGTGAAGCTGACAGAACAAGTGAAAGAGACCGGAAGTGACACAAATGGGTAGATCAGCTAAAATGAAACTAGCGGCTCGAGCCATCAGGAGCCGTTTCCATGGTTACACTCGGCGCCCTTTCTCACACCTGTGCTGCTTCCTGTTACCTGAACAGGGCCGTGCAGAGAGGTTTAAAGGGACGGGTGCTCAAAGTTAAAAAGGGGCACATTGAACCAGGTTGAATAACAACAACACACATTCATCAAGAATCTAATATGGGAAGGGCTGTGTTGATCTGAGACTGTAGACATTAAAAAGTCCACAGTAAGTAAGTAAAGTAAGTAAAATTTATTTATATAGCACATTTCACAGATAAAAATCACAAAGTGCTTTACAATAAGATCAGACATACAAGTTAAAATTAATTAAAAGCC
>NW_024586270.1:4067-5245 GCF_018398535.1 Haplochromis burtoni
TGTTTCGGCCATTATCACTAGACACCCTCTTCCAAGGAAGGCCCTCCCAAGGTTGATCACGCCTTGGAGTGTGTCTCTAACTAAATAAAATTACAGTAATTAATTCATGCCTATCTGGGTTTTAATTTTTAAAGTTTCAAAGGGCCAATCAGGCCCTGTTGGGTTCAGTCCAAATCCAACGAGTATCCGTGACTTTGTAAAATCCTAACGTTATTCATTTTATCTTAATTTTAATAAAACCATCTAAGATCAAGCATTTCTGTTGCACCGTTAATTGTTGTGCACCTTTAATGAAGTACTTTATTGTTGAGTCGTATTTTAAATTTTAAAGAGCAAATGAAGCTCTGTTTGGGTTCATTTAAATCTAACGTATATCCGTGACTTTGAAAATTCCCCTCATTAACTTATAATTATCCCAGCTTCTGCAAATATAAAGTATTATTGCCGTTATATAGTTGTTTCTCCTTCATTCGTTCTCTATATTTGTTACCTTTTATTCTCACTTACCTGTATCTTGTTCTTCAAACGAGGCCTCCTCCTCGATCTGTGTCTGTCCCCTGCTCCATGTGCTCCATGTGCTCCGCCTGGTCTGACTTCCTGGTTCCCATCATGCTCTTTGTCGGTATCCTGGGCAACCACTTTTGTGTCCGTGAACTGCCATTTTGAAATCCGCCATCTTGTATCCCCGGTAACCATTTTGATTACAGTTGCCATCTTGGATCATTAGCTTTAGCCGTAGCTCAATGTTAGCTTCTAAATTAGCATCAATGAAATTTAATATAAAGTTGAATAGCCACATGTACATGTTGTCCTTTGTCAAGTTTTACTGCCATTTAATTATTAGCATTAGCTTAGCTTTAGCATTAGCCTTCCGCCATTTTGTAACCGAGGGCGACCGTGTTTGTTTACTACGAACCGCTATGTTGGATCTGGATAAGCTCCTCCACCATCTTGGGTCCTTGTGTCTACCACCTGCTCCATGTGCTCCATGTTTTTTTTTTTTTTTTTTCCCCCATACTTTAATTAAATTTATGCACATATTACAATCTCTCGTTGGGAGACAACATTAGTGCAACAACATCTTGAAAAGGTTGAATAACGTTGTATTCACCACAAATAAACCCATCTAAAAAAGAAATTGATCAGTTTTTGGACAACATAACTCTTCCAAAATTATT
>NW_024586271.1:0-1086 GCF_018398535.1 Haplochromis burtoni
GTGAAAATATTGTCGGGCATAAACCGGTCCGTGGCGCAAAAAAGGTTGGAGACCGCTGTGTTAGATTATGTTGTGGTGATCCTCGGGTTGAGGGATGGGTACTGGAGTGCAAAATTAAAACCAATGGAAGATGGACAAGAAAAGTTCAAAGCCATCAGGTACTCAGTTTAGAAAAATACGGAGCCCTGCAAGGGACATGGGAGGAAAAAAAATTAAGAAAAAAATTAAGACGGACTTTTGCGAGATCTCGCAAAACAAACTCGGGATCTCGCATAACTTTTGCGAGATCTCATTTTAGTTTTAGCCCTTCGAAGCCGACCGGGAGGTCAAGGCACGATGTGCCGGGAGAGCGGTGTTCCTCCCGGCTGTAGTAGGTCTCGACCTCCCGTTAGCTTTGAGATGGTGGGTGTCAGATCTCCGAAAACGTCTGAGCACTTTTGCAAATATGCGATGTCTTGTAAACTGAGCAAATATCTGACGTTTACACAACTACATTCATGCCTCAAAATATCTTAAAAGTGTATTTTGTGACCCAGAAAGAGTAGTATTACAACTAAGTAGCTGCCGCCATTGTTGGAATTCAACTTTTGCAAGATCCTGAGTTTGTTTTGCGAGATCTCGCAAAACTTTTGCGAGATCCTGAGTTAGTTTTGCGAGATCTCGCAAAAGTCCGTCTTAATTTTTTTTTCTCCTATGTCCCCTGCGGGGCTCCGTAGAAAAAAGAGAAAAGAGGAAGAGAAACAAGCAAAAGATACAGATAAGCAGATGTGTCATTGGATAATGGCAGGTCATCCTGAAACAATCAGAATCAGAATACTTTAAGGAAATTATGTGCGTTACAGTTGCTTCAAGAAGAAATGGTAAAAATAGTAACAGTAACAGACTAAACTCCAAACAATACATTATGCTACAGATTTTAATATTAATTAGTCATTTTCAGTTGTTGATTTGTCCTGTTCTCATTGTATGACAAATTATGATGGCTGTTTGGTAGCCATTTGCATACAATGCATACTCTCTCTCTCTCTTCATATGTGTGTGTGTACAACAGTTTTATGTTAATGTACAATCCTTAATATGTTTTGT
>NW_024586271.1:1701-3358 GCF_018398535.1 Haplochromis burtoni
ATTAAGCTAATGCTGCTTCATCTTAGCTTCTCCTGAGTAAGGGATGAGTGAGTGTTAGGAGAAAGGATATAATTGTTTTTCACCATACACTCCTTCAACAGCCTCTTCTTTTCTTCTTGAGATCCATCAAGAGGTACGGATATAAATGTACGCCGGGCTGGATGTGGCCTGCGGGCCATGAGTTTGACACATGTGCTCTACCTAATCACATGAGCCAAGGTGTGAAGTTTCAGGTGAGCTCGTCATTGCTGGATATTCAGTGTTGAGAGTGTTATGGAAAATATTGAATAAAACTGCAAACAACAGGCATGCGTGGCTTTTGAAGTGAGGTTTATTAAAAAAAGAAAAGAAAAACACTGCAGTGGAGAAAAACGTTCACATCACACACCTAACCCGTTTTTCTGAGTGAAAGACATCACCCTGATCCCTTTATATTTCCCAAACAAAGAACGTTTCACAGCAGATCAATTATTAACAGATCCTTATCTCTTCAGTCTAGGAACAGTTCCGACCAACCGTCATCTCATCTGCAACAGGATGTCCAGAGCCCTCAAGAGGAAAATGAGTCTGCTGTGAAGGTGCAATAAAACTTGGACCCCACTTTTGATCACATTCCACATGCATACAACTGATGCCAAGAGTGAGCTTTCTATACTGAGTACAAAAGTGTTACTACTATTACTAAAGTGAATCAATTAATACATAAACTAAAGAAATTTCCAGTACAAGAGTCTGCAGCCTCCAAAACAAAACCATCTTCAACCGATCCAAGGGCTGTGTGGTGCTCCAGCAAAAAAAAAAAAAAAAAACTAACAGCAGTGATTAATCAACACTTATTCAGTTGTTACAAATGCAATCACACAGAAATGTCTCAACCATTAATCAGTTAAATGACTAATTGGTTGTCTGGTTTTAAGCCTAATCCTTTTTATTTGTTCTAGATGTGAATCTCTTGAGTTTCGTGAACCTTGGTTGGATGAAGGATGAGCTCAAAAGAGGCTGTCCAGTGTTTGCCAATGTCCCATAAAAAGGGAAAAACTGTAGCCTGCTCTTTCAGGCCAGCAGTCTTTGGTCAGACATTAGTTTGCCTCTTCTGACTCAGACTTTTTACTGTTATGTATTATGTTGTTGTTATCTGGCCAAGAACTTCCATGAAAAAGCCAAATACAAGCACTTCTTCAAAAGGCAAATGGCAAGTCTAAATATTACCAGTTTACCTCACAAATGCCCTTATTGTGGTTTTTGAGTTCATACTGGGGAGACATTTGCAAAAATCATTTCACTTTATTGTTGTGAAAATATTGAATGACTGATGAATTGGTAGATACATTCATTTATTGATTCATAAATCCATTCCTCGTTTAATTTCTGAGCTCTGCTTGAAATACTGCATTTGAAAATGCCTGTCACAACAGAAAACATAATCAACTTCATGTGCTCTGTTTGGTTCTATTCTGTAACTTGATAATGATCACTTACATAATGAGCAAGTTTTAAATATAATAGGTATGGCATCGACTGGGGAGCAGGACCATGGGGTTTTTTGTTTTTGTTTCCATTTTATCTTATTTTTACACTTTATTTTCTCTGTGGAATTGGCTTGAGGAACTGTCCAGTTTCATTTGTACACAAACCTTTTCTTTTATTGTATGTATGT
>NW_024586271.1:3475-5234 GCF_018398535.1 Haplochromis burtoni
TGTGTGTGTGTGTGTGTGTGTGTGTGTGTGTGTGTTTGCTTAAGAGCATTTTATTTACCCTTGTTATTCTGTTTGAGTAGATTTGAATGGGTGATCCTTTTCACACTGATGAGTGGTTAATGAGTTCTTAAGGCCACTAAAACATGAATCCTATATTGCCCTTTACTGAACACAAGGGACATATTGGTGGGTCATAATAAAACTTTGGGATTATTCTTGTAAAAGTTGTAATATTTAAATATTTGGTGACTAAACAAATAAATGGAACATATTGGTGGGTCATTAATTTGACAAGAGGTCTACAGATCATTAAAAAGTTGGGTAATCTTTGTTACATTGCAAACAATTATATACTTAAATGCGAGCATGCTGCTGCTCACTGTAAAGTACATTGCCAAATTCAGTGATCCCACTGGTGAAAAATATGTGAAGGAAAATTGGCCTAATACAATATTATCTATAAACATACCTGTCCAGCTGTCCAGTGATTAATTGCACACATAGGCAGGACCTCACAACAGATGCATCCTCCAGAAGGTGTTGTACATTATACATGTATTTTTCATCTATTGTATTTACCAACATCAAGAAGCCGCAAGCAAAGAGCAACCACACCATGGTACATGTTTAACTAAAAAGAAGTTTATTGATCAAATGTATTTATTAAACAAATAGAAAAAAAAAAATGTTCAAAGCAACACAAGGGTAGCCCAGTATCAGACAGAATTGTGTAGTCCACTCTGTAAAGTGGGCAATCATAATAATGAAGCAGTACACTTTAATTTCTACATTCAAGACGTTCTTCATATTTTTGGCCACCAGATGTCACCAGAGAGGACTAACTTAAAACGCTTCGATTAATGAACCGTTTTTTAACACAAGCTTCAATGCTTCAGAAAGCTTCGTTTGGCCATCACTAGTTCTAGTTCAAGCTATCCAAATAAAATGTTCTCCTATGGCCTATTCCATTCAATTGAGAAGACTAAACATTACCATCATAATCATTTACTTGTGATGCTCCTCTTTACCAGCAATAAAACACACTTCTAAGATATAGCTCTTACATTTTACAACAACACATATAACTCTCAAGCAAACAAACCCTTGACTTTATTAAATTACAACCCCCCTCACCCCCCACCCCACCCACCTACTCCCTCACCTGGTCTCTTCCTGTGACATCAGAACTAAATAGGAACCTATAAATACAGGAAGTGAGACAGCACTTCATCCTTTTGCTCCTTGAACACAGGTAAGTAAGGGGAGTTCAACCAAAGTAAACTAAACAAACTAACAGTTGGAATAAATAAAATGTTAACTTAACAAACTTTCAAAGTTGAAATGTTTGTGTCTGTGTGTACATGTTCGTCTGTGTCTGTATGTCTCCACCCCTCTGGCAACATCTCAGGCCCTCCAAGGTATGGCCCTTACCACATTCAAAGGCTTTAATTTCATCTGTACTGAGCTGCATCATCTTTTCTTTCTTAGGAGATACTTTGTTTTTGTTCAACCTAGGATTTTGCTTAGAAAATGACTGAATGCACAATGCTTTTCGTTTAATGGGTTAGTAGTCATGATCATTCAACTCCTAAGTGCTATCATCTTTATCACACTTTCTTTTTTGGTCAGCTTGATTAGCTGTCAGTCTACTAGGTTTTATCTTTTCTGTTATCCCTTTAGCAGTTGGTGTGGTGGTGGTTGGTTTCGCAAAGAATAAAAAATACTGACAGGAGTTATTTTGTTTGACATTCTCAAGCTG
>NW_024586272.1:0-5221 GCF_018398535.1 Haplochromis burtoni
GTCACAGGGTCAGCTTCCTGTTTCAACAGAAAGCTGTGTCTGGTGAAATATGTATAACATAACATTTGAAGCATAATCAAATAAAACAATAAAAATTCCTTAACAGTAGGGTTAGGGGTTAGGACGAGTGTTTGGGCCCCTCCTCCAATTGGAGGCGGGCTGTGCACGGGCCATCCCTCGGTAAGGGGCCTGGAACTTGGGTTGTCCACGGCGTCCGCCATGGCACACCAGGGTCCAGTCAGAAGTCCATCCAACCATGGTGAGTTGGATGGAGGCGAGTGTTTTTTATTGTTTTTTCTACCAAAGTGTAAATTAAATTTTTAAATTGAATTTTTAACTTAAATATGTAATTTTTAACTTAGATTTTTAAAGAAATCAAATAAAGAAAATGAATTGGTTTTGAAAAAAACCTTTTAGTTATTAAAGAAAAAGGAAATCAAATTAACCCTTGTGTGGTGTTCGTATTTTTGTTACACAGCCAGTGTTCATGGGTCTGGTGGACCCGCTAGAGTTTTGGCTTTCCAAATTAACACTATCAAACTATTTTATGTTAAATTACTCAACAGATGTTTACTTCATCCCAATTACAAGCCATATGAACAGCAAACATTTTCCCCTTTACCTTTGTTAGATCACATTTGTGAATTAATGTGCTTCTCTTTTATTAAATAAAATGTTATAAAAAAATAAAATCAGTTATAATCAAGTGAAGTGAGTGGAAAGACAACACATTTACACATGAAGCAATATGTTTCACAACTATTGATTTTTATTCATTTGAACTTCATTAGACAAATAACTCATTCAGGACAGTTTACATAACGTGAGTTGTTGAACGCAGACAGTAACAACATCAGTCTCGACACATAAGACCCACTGAATTCTTTGCCTGTTTACACCAGCCTATCCAAAACATGAGGGGCAGAGTTTCACTGTGTGTGTATTGCATATGTATTTCTTACACTTGCTGCATGTGTATTGAGTTTTCCTGTCCAACTTGGGTCCACAGACTTCGCACCGCTTCTTTTTTTTGCTGCTGGCCACAACCTAGTTGAAACGATCAGAAAAGCTACTAACACCTCTCTCTCTCTTGCAAGGCATAAATGTCAGACATTTACTGCAACAGCATCACACACTTACTTCAGGCTTGGCAGATGGTGGTTCTGTAGGCCGGGTGGATGGGGTGCCAGCATTCTCCTCCTGAATTCGTCTCATGATGGCTGCAGAAGCTGGTGTTCTTGGAACACATTGTCTTCTGAGGATTTTAGGTCTCACCAGTGCCTTTCCCAGTTCCTCAAGAAAGAGGCGTCTCCTCTGGAGCTTCCCCCTGTTCCAATCTTTGTTTACTGCCATCCAGATGACAAAGGCGTTGTATGCTGAGATGTCCAACATGTCAAAGAATATCACCAATGGCCAGCGTAGGGTCCTCCTTTTGCAGCTGTAGGCAGTCACCAGCTTGTCCATGTTGTCCACCCCTCCTTTTGTGGCATTGTAATCCATGATGATCTCAGGCTTTTGATGCTCCTGGTCACAGACTCTTCCATCCCTGTGCAGTGTACTCATGAGTACCACATTCTTGCCTTTCTTTGGCACATAGGAGACCAGGGACGTGTCAGCTGTGTACACAAACTTGGATGACTTGACAGGCCTGTTCTTCATAGTCATCAGTTGGGGTGGGAGCTCAGATTTGTTTTTTCGTATTGTTCCCACCATGGTCAGCTTTCTCTTTAGAAGCTCCTGTCCTAGCTTGTGTGAGGTAAAAAAATTGTCACATGTGATATTGTGTCCACTGAGTCCCTGAGTCAGGTCCAGGACAACTCTCATGCCTTGATTTTTCTCAGGGGCTCCTCCATCAGGTTTCCCTGTGTAGACTTGTAAGTTCCAAGCATATGAGGAAGTAGCATCACAGGCAGCCCAGATCTTTATACCATATTTTGCAGGTTTTGATGGTATATACTGCCTAAAGGGGCAGCGGCCTCTAAATGGCATCAGCTGCTCATCAATGGTGACATTAGGTCCAGGGTTGTAAAACAGGGGGAGGCGGTGCACCCACTTATCCCACACTGTCCTGATGGCAGCTAGCTTGTCTCTCTGCCGTCGAGCTGGTCTGTCGTCTCGGTTATCAAAACGGATAATCCTGGAAATTTTGTGGAAGTTTTCCAGAGACATTGATGCACGAAAAAGTTCTCTGCCGGTTTCTGCATCCCACAGGGATTCTATGGATTCCCCTTTGGACCTGAAAACTCCAGCAAGGATAAGAACCCCAAAGTAGGCCTGTAGATCAATTTGGTCCATCTCCTTCTACCTCTCTCCAAAAACACGCCTTCCTTCTAGATTACTGCAATCCAGAATAATTTTCTGGATGGAATCTGGAATGAAAAGATCAAATGAAGACTTGATGTCCTTCACATGAGTAACTGCCAGCCGTGTTGGCCCTGGTTGCATCCTTATCACATTAGCAGCTCTGCAGGGTGGCTCATTTCTTGGGCAAGAAGACCATTCAATTTCACCATTTTTTGATATCCATATTTCTTCACTTGCTGTCTGGTGGGCTTGTTCTTGTCCCGGAGCTGGCTGCTGTCGAGCTGGTCCTGGTGCTGGCTGCTGACGGGGTACTCGTCTTCGTTTTGTTATTAAATGGTGCTCAACCTCATCCTCTTCTTGAAAATCACTGTCAGACTCTGAATTTTCAGAAATGTGATCCTCATATTCTGAAACCTCTTCCTCGACGTCATCATCAGAAGCTCCTCTGTCTTCCGAAATCAATTGCAAGGCCTGTGCAGCAGATAATCTTTTGGCCATCTTGATCAGTTGTGATAAGGACCACCCTGGCAAAGTCTTATTTATAGTATTATGCCCCTAATTTGCAGGTGGGACAGGGTATGAGAAAAAAAAATTGGATCCCGCAAAAGAGCGGGTAAAATGTGCGGGAATGTAAGAGCAGATGGCGTTGATAGTTGAATTTTCAACAATGTTGCAACTTTGTGCGGGAGCGGGAGGGGAAGAAAACACTATCAGCAGCACCAGAAAGGAGGAAGACAGAGTGTGGGAACACAGGACCTACACTTTCACCACTTTTATTAGACCTGGGTCCAGTGGACCCGAACACCTTGTATGTAATGTAAATGCGTGGGGGGAGGTACAGTATGCGGTCATTGAAAATTTGTTCAGATATTTGTTCTTCACAGAAAATAAGCCAAAGCCAATGAATTTCAGGTTAGAAAAATAATTAAATGTTTAATTTTTCTTTTGAAAAAAAACTGAAAACAGGTCCCACAGACCCGAACACCATACAAGGGTTAAATTATAATAGGCCAAATGAATATGAATTTGTGTGCCTATGTGGCGACGTTTCGACCTCTGAAGGTCTTCTTCAGGCCTAGGCACACACAGAAAAAACAGAAAACAGGCTTGCTCTAAGAGGTCTGCTCTGTCCGATGGTTTGGAGTGGAATGAGCAGAGAGTGCCTTCCCCTTCTATTTATACCCTCCCACTTTTTTTCAGTTCGAATTTAGTTTTAGAAAGGCAAATTAGTGGTTTTACTCGTTCACTCTTAGTTTTTTGGATAGAATTTTTAAAAATGTATTTTTTAATCACTCCTCACTGGCAATAACATGTTTTTAGAAAGATTTTAATTTTTTAACCATGTAAAGAAGTTATAATCATGTAAACAATTTTTAAATCACATTCAATCATGTCTACTGTATTTTTTTATGGTGCATGTAATATTTTTAATCACAACCGTATATTGAATGTATGTTTTCTAATTTTTTAATGTAATTAATGAATTGAGTTTTTAATTGTAAATTTGCAATATTGTCCCAATTAGGATTAGAGCCAAATGGAAATTGGAATTAACTTTTATCCAGTAATTAGGTTTAGGGCCAAATCAAAAAAAGAGTTAATTATGAATTATGAATCCCATTAATTAGGGTTAAGGCCAGAATATTAAAATGGTTGTGGTTAGGGTTTGTCATGTGGGTTGGGGCTTAATTAAAGAAACATGTTAGGGTCAGATTAGGGTTAATTAGGTTAGGGTTAGGGCCAGATGAACGGAGTGGGGTTAGGGTTAGGGATGTGGGATTGAGTCCGGCCCCTAAAGGGTCCAGACGGTGCTCGGTCCATCCCTCCGCCCCTGCCACTTGTCCCCTGCTGGACACGTCCACGGGAAGGGTTAGGGTTAGGGGTGTGAGATTTAGTCCGGCCCCTAAAGGGTCCAGATGGTGCTCGGTCCATCCCTCCACCCCTACCACTTGTCCCCTGCTGGACACGTCCACGGGAAGGCCGCCGCCCTCTCCCGAGACGCACCACCGTCCAGCCTTCTGAGTCCATCCGGGACCTCATGGTCAAATTCTTAATTTTTTGTATCTCTTGATGTCGCCTTTGTTATCTTTATTTAATAATTGTTTTAATGTGCTATTTATTTCAGGTAGATATGTAAAATATGTGTATATGAAATTACAATCACAAACACAGGCGAGAAAAAAAGGTGAGAAAAGAAAGAAAAAATGTAAATGAAATTTGTTTTTAAACAAAAGAAATGAAATTAATGAAATTGTTTAATTTTTAATAAGTGAAAATCAACGAATTAATGTGCCCACTGCCGCGACGTTTCGACCCAAGATAGGTCTTCCTCAGGCTGGGGCACAATGAATGTAAAGCTGGTAATGCACAGAGAGAGAGAGATGTTGTCTCTTCAACGGTCAGCTCCCAAATGAGCTCCTCTCTGCTGTGCAGCCTTTTATAGGCTTGGTTTCCTACATGAGTTTTTTGAATTTTAGGTTAGGAAATGTGTTTTAAAATGTCTGTGATGGTGTTAGACTAAAATGAATGTGTGTTTTTTAACCTTTGTAATAAAATTGCATGAAATGTATTTTTATTTTGTATATTATGTGAATTTTCAAAGAACTGTATTTTTAAGTGATGTATATGAGATTTTAAATTTGCATTTTTATGTGTTAAATCCAATGGTGTTTTCATGAATTTTGGTGAGTTTATGGAGAAATGAGTTTATGATTGGAAAATTGCATTTGTGGTTTTAGCCAAATTGTGTTTTTATGCTTCTTGGATTTGTGTATTCAATCAATATTTTTAGGGGTTTTAATAAAATTTGTGATTTTAACAACTGTTTTAGTGTGAATTGTAAAGTGATTAAAAGGGGTATGAATAAAAATTTGTTGTGTTAATGGTTTTTTTTTTTTTTTTTTTTTTTTTTTTTTTT
>NW_024586273.1:0-5218 GCF_018398535.1 Haplochromis burtoni
GTAGGCTTTCGAGCCTATACAGCTTGGAGTAAGACAACATGCATGAAGAGGATGATGTGGACAAAATACTCATTTGCCTAATAATTCTGCACTCCCTGTAGAGCCCAGCAAAGACTCAAATACGGCCCACTAGCCAGCTCTGGAAAAAATAAAAGTAAAAGTAACCTTTAAACTGTAGTTTCAGAACTTTTAAAGCTTTCCCAATTAATAAAGACACCCTCCCTCCCCCTCTCCCCATGGCTATTCATACGCCACAGAAATTAAGTAGAAGAAAAACAGTAAAATGAAAGAAAAGTTCCCGTTTCTACGATCTGCCATAGAAGTTTTATTTTATTTTTTGTATTTATTTTTTACAATAAATGTACAGTAAAACTTTTATGACTTTAATTATAGGACAGTCTGCACAATGAGCTATCAAGAACTTTTTTTCCCTTCACTAAGTCATTGCAGAGATTAAATATGCAGTTAAACATCTTTAAACTGACATTAAGGGGAGTTTTGCTGGTCTGGTCCACTTATTGTAAAATCAAAATGAGCAGTATGTGGCCCACAATGTAAAATGATTCTGTACCTAAACCTTTTGGTGTTAATGCAATACAGGCCTGACGATAAAAAGATGCAGAAAAAAAAAAAAAAAAAAAAAAAAAAGTCCACAATAATCTTCATTTTGTGTCAGCAAATATTTATCATTGTGTCTCAAAGAAGCATCTGATTTCTTGGATATCAAACCAGCTGTCACCAGTTCTTCACAAAATTCTTCTGCGTACTATGAAGGACAACTAAAGGCAGGAACGGTGAATCGCCAGATGTTTGGCATCTTAAATCAGTCATTTGCAGATTCATTTCCTGCAGAGTCACTGTCGCAGCTTGTGTTAATAAAGGTTACAATAGACTGTTACTGATGTGCTTTGACTTCACAATTCTAAAGCCATGAAAATTAACTGTCACTGTAACTGTCATACACAACACAGGCCTTTTAATGACTTTGGAGTGGAGTGGCAGATCCATACTTCCTCATACTTCCTACTACTTCCTCATCATTCCGCTAAAGAGTTTTCCAGACTCTTATCTATTGAGCCTCAATTTGCTCTTTCCTGCCCTCTGAGCCAAAATGATTAACTTTTGGCTTTAGAATGACTTTCTGTGGGAGTTGCTGTATTACACAAGGTACACCCACGCTTGTCCCCACATTCAATCGTCTTGTGGGAGACAATGCGGCTGCCTCCGAGCACATCTTTGCTAGAAAAGAGAAAAGTTGGGGAGTGAGAGAGAGGTGTATGCTGTAATTAATTTAAGGTTAATGATTCCCATCTGTCTCAAAGCAAGTGCAAGTCATTTGTAAAAGTGCACACACACACACACACACACACACACACACACCTGATTAAATCAGTATTCTTTGATACTGGCGGTACCCCCTCACACAGGCCACTACCGCCTGCACTGCTAACTGTTACTGCAAATACCCCTGAGTGGCTCCTACAAGAGAGCAGAGGAGGATGGGACTCTGAGGATGAGAACGGCTGAGGCTTGACCCAGTGTATTAGAGAGAGATCGATGTGCGTGAGCCCTCAATATTGGCAGCAGGATTTGGGAGGGCAAGCCAGTGAGCACACTCTTGAGTTTGGATGGAATGGATGAATGGAGGGGATAGTAATGAAAGGAGGGACGATGGTTTTTGTTTTGTTGTTTGTTTGTTTTTTGGGGGGGGGGGGGCAGGGCAGCAGGTAGTTTACAACCAATACAGGTCATGCACACGTATGATTATAGATACATGCTAACTACTGCTGCGTTAAAACAGACACAATATGCAGCCATAAGGAGATGATACAAAAACTTCCATCTACTTAGGATTTTGGCTGAATCTGTTTAGAAATGTTGAAATGCCTGGCTTAACAGCAGGAGACCAACTTCCCTTTTATTTAAAAAAAATTTAAAAAAAACATGTCCTTTTAGAATTTTTATATAACACCCAGCTGGATTTTGGATTAGATTTAGTAACACACTGCAACAGCACAAACTTGGTGTTTAAAGAACAAAAACAAAAACAAAAAAAGAAAAAAAACAGTTTTAAAAAGAGCACTGTATGCATTTTTGGAAATTCCTTTCTCAGGGCAAAAATATAGATAGTGTAATAATTAAATCAAGTGTACAAACTGATTTCCTAGCATTTGTGACATGCAGATTGACTGCTGATAGTGCAGATATTTAACACGATACTTTAACAAGACTGAAATGAACTGAATGCAGCTGTGTTTGAAAAACACCACAACTTCTGTAAATCGTCTGTAAAACTAACCACACTTATGGGTGCTATTTGGAGATTAGGCTCATGTGCTATTTTGCCCTGGTTAGTAATCTGGTCCTTAAGTTAGAGTGTGGTCACTTATAAAAAGGCAGCTGTAGCTGACAGGTATCTGCAAGGCATCATCTCCACTCTTTTATTGTAGTAAAGTAAAGGAAGAAACAAAACAAAAAACTGAGTATTGATTATAAAAAAAATTACGTTACTGGGACCCAAGCGGGCTGCTAGCCTTTGCCGATAACTCTGGACTCCACACTCTCATCCAAATATGGACTTCCAAAAATCTGTCATGCTAGCTGGTTTGCTATTTGGTTGCACTTTTTGAATGTGGTGAGTATTACTATAGCTTATGTATTGTAGTTCAGTTACGCTGTATGACCATTATAGCAGGGAGTAGGGTGTAGAGGATAAGTCAATCGTTTCTGACACTACCACAGTCACTTCTGGCTTCAAAAAACCCAACATGTCGTCAGCCAAAGGGCTAACGTTAAAGCTTCAAAATCCAGAGTTTAAAACCACTGGGTAATGTCACAGTGGCCAAGTAAATCTTTTATATACAGTCTGTGGTGTTCATACAAACATTCCTTCCAATTTACCACCCACACATGCACGCACACACAAACACACGTGCACAGAGCTTAATATCAGCTATTTGAGCATAGCTTCTCACCTGCACTCAGAGATTTGAGAGCAAAGACAGAGGAAAGGCAATTTTAAAAAAAACCTCCTACACTCTCATATCTGTCCTTCCTCAAAGATTGGCAACTCGACACACATGCACACATAAATCACGGAGAAGAGTGGCGCAGGGGACCAGCTTTGGGAGAATGAGCTGAGCCGTAGGTGCCATACTTACAAAAAAAAAAAAAAAAAAAACACAAAACCCCCCAAACCCATAAAAACCAAACACCCACCTGCGGTAAAAATAAAATGGGGAGATATTTCAGCTACAGTTCGAACACAGAGAGCAATGGAGAGAGAGAACAAGAAGTGCAGAGCAGAGCTGGGTGGACCTGAGGACTCATCTTCACACAGACAGCTGGGTTTTCATTGGCTCGATTGTGGTTTTGTAGCTACAGTATCACGGAGAGAGATTATGTTTCAAAATGGCAACAAAATGTATGATCAACAAAACAAATTTAACATTATAACCATTGTAACATTTTGGTTTTGTTCATTTTTTAACCCATGACACATTCCATTGAGAGATCAAGTCTTAGTCATGATAACATATTTTCTGTTGCAGAGATTTTGTTGCGCACTTCCCAAGCATAACAATATGTTGTGTTACTTTTTAGGCAAGTGACTGAGTCCATTTTAAAGGCACATGACACCATTTTTTTGTTAGTTGTTTTTTTTTTTATAAATTGCAGATATATACTGCTGGTAGAGTATGTTGGCAGGTGGGCAAGTGAAAGACTGCTGTAAAAACAAACAGCTGTAATTAATAGCTGCGTGCGTAATTATTAAATTAAACTAATCAGGGACTGTTGGCAAATATGCCTTGCAATTATTCTGATTTAGTCTACTAGTTTAATACTGTTATCAGTCCTGAAAATGGCAAACTCACATATACTGTAAACAGAACTTCTATTGCACTTTTATAATGATTTTCCACAGGATTTACTGTCATTAACTACATTGTTATGCATGCATTCATATACAGATCAACAAATCAAATGTGTAATTAATGTATGCTGACACACGTGGTGGATTAGCGCTCTAAATGTATAGAATACCAAGGCATCCAGTGACAAGCATCAGATGGGAATACATCTTAACCATTAAGAACAATTGGAAGAAGGCATGACTAAATGTGATTGATAGATAGAAGCAGCTTCTTTCCAAAACAGTCTGTTTATTCGGTGTATTAGTTCATCTTTCTGTCCCTGCATATAACGGTGCCTCACTTTTTTCAGTCAGTGTCTTTTCTTAAAGGTCATAGCCAGGTCATGCTTGGGTAGCATCAGGTGGCACTACAGGCTAACACAGTGGCCTCTGGTGTCACATAATGCACTCTTTCCAGTGTGAAACTGAAGGGAGATTACTTTATAGCAACGTGCCTTCTGGCCTACAGGTGTCATCAACACCAATAAGTGCCCAAATGGCCCTCCAAGTATCAGAGGTGCTGACAGACTGGTGCTCCTCTCTTAATGTGCTCTCTCTAGAGAACACTGAGGTGGATAAATGATACAGGATAAATGGCTTCAGCTGCAAAAGGGCAGGTAGCAGCATATATCATCATATATTCATCTCTTCCACTCCCAACTTGGATCAAGTTAACATAAGTGAAATAACTAACACAAAAAACATTGACATCAAAACACATAACAGTCCTAACCCTGATCTTTAAGAAGTGATCTGGGGCAGAGGGAGCAAATGACAAAGGGGAGAAGGTGCTGGAGGTGTCACCGTTTATCTGAGAGGTTTTATACCAAATTCAGGATATCTTCCAGAGGGCCAAGTTTGTTTGAAGTAGTCAGCAGCAGCAAAGAGGATGGAGGTTTGGGCATCCTGGTTTTGAATATTTGCATAAGCTCTGTGACATAGTCATAATGTGAGGTAAGCGGTCTGGGAGCGAATGGGAAAGGGAGGCATGAGCCACAAGGTGCCCCTGAGCATACGCGCACACAGACACTCTTTTTGGATTTCATAACAGATTAGAAAGCCAAATGCATCATCAGCCTCTCCACCTCTGTGAGTTTGATCCTTGAGGCCGGTGCTAGCCTGACAGACACCTTATTCTTTGTGTACTTGAGCCAGACAGGTCAGATGGTTACATGACAACACTGCAGATATCATCAGTGTAACATCCAAGTCAAGTTTTTCCTCCCTGAACACAACAGCAGAAATCAATATGCTGTTCTGGTCCAAGTCTGGTGTGGATTTCTGATCAGATTTCTAGAAAAAAAA
>NW_024586274.1:0-5218 GCF_018398535.1 Haplochromis burtoni
ACTGGCAGCTGTAATTTCAGCAAAAGGTGGTTCTACAAAGTATTAACTCAGGGGGCTGAATAATTACGCACACCCCACTTTTCAGTTATTTATTTGTAAAAAAATCATGAATGGAATCATGTATGACTTTTGTTCCACTTCTCACTTTGTCATGAACCGTAGTTCAGTACACAAGCTGGACCCAGAAGCAGAGACAACACGCCAAGGTGCACACAAAAACGTTATTTTAACTAAGGGTGTCCCGGAAGGGTCAAAGGAAAACACGCCAGGTAACTAGAAAACCAAGGGACCAGGAAATAACTCAGGAACGCCGTAATTGGGACTGTGGGAGGCTGCAACAGAAAGAGGGTTACTGGGGAACGGAGAAATAACAGCATACGTGGGTAGAGAATTAATCTTACGGTCCAGATGGGGCCGTGGGAACCGGAAGGAGGGGTGAGGGTCCGCGGGGAAGCTCCAGGTGATTAGAGGAGACGAGTGCTGGTAGTTATCCAAAAACTCCAGGCGGGCAGGAAGACAGGCAGGAGAGGGCTCCAAACACGCCGAGCTGTTACCTAAGCACACAAGGAAAGGGTTAGCGTTTGTTCCAGCAATAGAGAATTTCGCAACCGCCTTCACTTGGAAGCATGTTACCGCTGAGAGGCGACTAATGGACTGGCGTGGAGCAGCTGGCTGAGCTGGGTTAAATGCTCCACCTGATCGCCTGGGATGGGATGCAGGTGTGGAGTCGACAGCCACACCCGTGGGCGTGGGCATCCCATCAGCTCCTTGGACCATGACACACTTGTACACCATTTTGTATTGGTCTTTCTCACCCCAACCGGTCGCAGCAGATGGCCGCCCCTCCCTGAGCCTGGTTCTGCCGGAGGTTTCTTCCTGTTAAAAGGGAGTTTTTCCTTCCCACTGTTGCCAAAGTGCTTGCTCATAGGGGGTCATATGATTGTTGGGTTTTTTTTCTCTGTATCTATGAAGCGCCTTGAGGCGACTTATGTTGTGATTTGGCGCTATATAAATAAAATTGAATTGAATTGAATTGAATTTCATGTGGAATTCCAATTAAATTGATTCATGTTTGTGGCTGTAATGTGACAAAATGTGGTAAAGTTCAAGGGTGCTGAATACTTTTGCTAGCCAATGTAGGAAGCTCTGTTTTTGGAAGTTAAGTTAACGCTAGAAATGCTTTCGAGTTTGTACGTGCTTTGGAATTTGTACGTGCTTTTTGGAATTTGCACGTGCTTTTTAGTGCTTTGTCTCTAGGGGCCACCGTATATATTTATATATAAACATATATAAATAAAACCACAGGTTTTTTTTTTACATTAGTAATTCCTTTTGTGCATAATTTTATATTGTTGTTAATAATAAATTAATAAAAGCAACAAAACAACCTGAAGAGCCAGTTGGGAGCCGAAAGAGCCGGCTCTTTTTAGTGAGCCGAGCCGAAAGAGCCGGTTCTCTAAAAAGAGCCGGAAATCCCATCACTATTTGTAACACAAAATCTACTCCACACTTGGCAATATCATCGGCTTTTGTTATAGCAAGGAGCCTGATTGCAGCAAGCTTTGACCTAAACTTGGGGTCTATGTTTTCTAAAACATAATAAAACATCAGCAATTTATTTACTGAAGCATGTGACCCAAGAGGATTGCATATCTCTATTTCGTCAGAATACAAAATTATTTGTAAAGCACAAGGTTTTACTGAAAACAGAGGGTGGACTTTAAAAAGGCTCCCATTAATAATGTCACACAAAAAGCCATCTTGGTGGCAAGGCTGTGGTGTGGTGTTCAACATATCAAAAATCCTGGAATTTGACAAAAACTGTTCTAATAAGGGGCACATAGTAAAAACTTCTGTTTCTGACTGCAAGAACTTTTGATTGTCCTTTCTTAACTCTGCAAACCTTTTGGGACATAACTGCCTCCTCTGGTTTAACTGGGTTGAAAAGCATCTTGATGGTGCTGTCCTGCATGTATGTGGTAGCCATTATGGAGAAGGGATTTTGAAAAGTGTCGAATTCTGCCAATAATGACTCTTGCAGCTGCTCCATACTGTCTGAATGTCTTTCAAAGATCCTCTTTATGGAGTCCCTCATGGTACTAAGAAGAGTGGTTGGATACTGCTGAACTCCAGAGACAATGCTGCCGAAGGTCCTCTACAACAGAATCGAGAAAGATGTACAATCTTTCATATTAAAAAGTTAGAATAATGTATTAGCACTAGGGTTAGGGTTAGTGCAATACCTGGGACAGGTGACATCTTTCTTGGATATTGATGGTGAAAGCAGCAGTATGTCTAATAAGATTTCCACTTGCTGTACTGGATGCTTCCTGTAGATACATTGCGGTAAAACAATATACATTAAATATAAAGAGACTGTTTCACATTAGGTGTTACATGTTAACCTCTTAAGCCCCAAAGGGGTTTCTGAGCTTCCTGCTCGAAAATGCAATGCCCAAATTTTAATTGATTATTTCTCTGTAATTACAAACTCTGTCCTTACAATCTTGGTATCAAAATAAAGCTAACACTTGTGAAATTTCTTCAGAGGTGTAAATATTGAAGCAGATATTACTGTGTCAAAGTTACTGAGACTGGAACACAGAAAAAGTAAGTAGAAATTATCCTCGTCTAATTTTTTTTCTTTTAATTTTTAGCATATAACCCTTTTAAAATATGCCTCAGTTCACATTTCATTACTGAAATTCAGTAACCAACATATAAACATCATCTGTGCAAAGATTTAAGTTTGTAAAGTGAAACAGTGAACAATTACAGCACTGTCAGTACATGAATACCCACACATTGTACAAAAATGTCCAATTTTGGCACACAATTGGACACCATGCCAGTTGAATTTTTTAGGTATTTAAGAGCAGAAATTAATTAATTTTATTAACAGGCCTAAAAATGCTTTTTTTTTTTTTAAATATATTTTCGAAGAATTAACCACACATTTGGTAATGGTAATGGCCCTTTTCTGCCGTGCGCATGGAGCTTTTAATTGGTCTCTGGCCCTTTAAACTGATGAGCTGTAACTTTGGTCTCTTTTGGTCAATTTGCATGATTGACACCTCTTTTTAATCATTTGAGCCAATAGAATCACAGTAATGATGCCACGTTCACGTTACTTAAACTAATCAGACGTTGCAATGCCAAAACCCACATGGGCCCACATTTACTGCATGTGATGTCTGTCCAGTCAAGTGTCTGTAGGTGGGTCTAAAATGGAGGTTGTTGACAGAAAATGGCTCTGATGCGGCTAGGTAGGCATGGTAACTGCTGATAATCCTCGCTACCGGCGAATTAACGGAGGAAATCGGGACGGTAAGCCAATTTCTGTCTTAGCGCACGTGTGCCATTATGTGTTTTTGTGATCTTCTTTTGTGGCTCATTCAGTGAATTTTGGTCTAAGTGTGGTGAAACTTGGTGGAATTGGTACCAGCTCTGGAAGATAACCAGCCTTTCTTTAGCCGGTTAAATGAAGTATTTCTGGTTCGGTTTTGTTTGTTTAGTGGACTTGTTTGCATTTACGTAACTATTCATTTAATCATGGCTTGTTTTCGTTGTCTTTGGTGGTTGTAGAAATGGTTTATATGACATTTTAACTGAGATTCAGAGGTTTCTGTAGATACCACACGTCTGGACTTATATTTCTCACCCCGTGTTATAACCGGTTAAACGTGATCTCCTCCTTTTTGCCCCCGGTACCGGGGGTGTGGGGCTTAAGTGGTTTTAAACTGTACCATTCACGACAGACAATGTTACATCTTACTGTATTATCAGTATGTGCAATCTGGAGATCTTCGAGCGCTGGCCTAGACGTTTCATTTGGAATAGCAGGTGTATTCACGTCACCATCGGTTCTTTGCAATCCACATGTTGTAGTTCCACAGTCAGAAAAAAAATGGTATGCCAAAATGTTCCTCTCCACCATATGATTCAGATCCAATTGCTGTCGACCATCCAGAAGGTGGATTACCAGTTGCAAGATACAGTGCATGAGTGCGCTTAATGTGGTAGTAAAAAAAGCTGAAGACTCTGTATTCCTCCGTACAACTATCAATCCCACATATCACACGAACGTCGGGACTACAGCTATGAATTGTATTAATATGGCTCAAAAGAGACTTTAATGTTAAGGCAACAAAACAAAACAAATCCCACACCTCCAACACGCCATCTTGTTTGGGAAAAAGACCTGAAAGAAGTTCTTGGCGGGCAGACGGTTTAGAGGTTAATACCAAGTTTGAAGGGGTGATTTATACCAAGTCTGCATTTAACTTGTGTAGTAATGTGATTGTAAAGACAACTACAACAGTCATAGTAATTGATAGGTTATTTGTTAAAATTTGTTTCTCTAATGCCAGTTCATTATGCACGTTATGTTCACGTTTTACAAGCTTTACACAGGCGAAAATGTGGGCATACACTGTGCGATTTTTGGCTCATTTTGAGCCAATTTTTTAGTCGTGCAACCGTTTTGGTGATCAGCCCGAGTTTCGCCTTCATCGTGTGTCGTGCATCGTGCAGTATACGTGGGGTAACGAGAAGCGATTAACACCTCACGACCAGCTCCCGATCATCAATCGTTTGGTCGTAAGAAAATCAATTTAAAATCCTGTCGGCCATCATGAGGGTGTCGCTGCAGCCTCTCACACTGCGCACAAACAAACACAGAAATTAAAGTGAAAAGACAGAGCAGCACGGCAGTGCGGCATGTGATCTGGACACAAGTGATGAAAGCACATTTGTACATGCACTTGTAGAACTTTGGCAAGGTCATCCGAGCCTTTTCGATGTGGCCTCACAAAATTATCACGACCGCAACAACCGTGAAAATAGTTGAATTTACATTGCTGCTCAATCACAGCTGCCTGATTAATGTTTTTCATTAGCAATTTAGCAAGGTTGATGGTGGTGTGTGTGTGTGTGTCTGTGTGAATGAAATACAGAGAGGGAGTGCAAGTGACAGGTTTTGTGTTATAACCTATTATGTTAGGGACGCACAGTGTGAGCACTCGGGTCGCATCAGATCATCGGGCCATATAGTGTGAGACCCTGCATCGTGACCTACGAACTTCTAACCCCTGCAAGTCAATCGTGCAGTTTGAGCAGGAGCTGAATAACGCGACTGTGTATGCCCAGCTTAAAGCTACCTCCCCCCTGACTGCCTTCGTGTGGCTCTGTCCATTATCTCACTGTTTGAATTGGAAAA
>NW_024586275.1:0-3011 GCF_018398535.1 Haplochromis burtoni
CACCAATCACAACAGTGAAGGCGGGACCAAACTATGACCCCCCACCCCCACTAGGTGATGGAGCTGATAAAAGGGGCCCAGAGCAATTGATCTAATGTGGTGGCGCATATGTATGTATGTATGTATGTATATATATGTGTGTATGTGTGTGTGTATGTGTGTATATATGTGTGTGTGTATATATGTGTGTAACACCAAATATTAAAACCTGATTCTTTGATCCCCATGATAGAACCGAGAAAACCCGACCAAAGAGTCGTCAAAACATTTATATATTTATTCCATCATTTGTTCGCGCTATGATTCAGCACAGGAGGGCAGGGGTTAGTAGCTCAAATGTGCTGTTAGCATGTTAGCAGAGCGATGCTACTGTGAACCGAGGAGCTATTTTCTTGATGAGCTTCTACTCAGGGTTTTTTTTCTTCCAGTTCAGAGCAGAAATGTTTTTGTTAAGATACTGGCTGTTGTGCTTTTCTCCACAATTTTAATTATAAGCTAGATACATTGCTGCTAACAGCAACAGGGATGAGTCAGTGAGTCAGTTGGGCTTGTGAATCATGATTCATGAGTCAGTAAAGTGATTCTCGAGTATTGAACGATTCGTTCATGATTCGCGCATCACTAAACTGATGTCTTCTGTCTCTGCTTTTCTGTTAAAAAAACAGGTTAGTAGTTCAAGTTTGCTAACTGAAATGCACACATAAAGGCAAGAAACCTTTTCGTGTCTTAGTTTAAAGATCGCGAATGTTGTGAGAGAGTGTTTTCACAGATTGAGAAAAAGCTAACCATACCGCCATTTGTAATGGAAGCCGCCATTTCACTTGTAGTCTAAATAAGTAGCTGGTCTTATTACCTGTTTTATTTTGACAAATGCAGCTCTTAGACGCTTCTTTTATCCTGACATTATTGGAAGTTACAGTTGATTAGGACCTACCCAGTTCTTATGTGTCAAATGTAAATACTCTGTATGTTTGTGGATGATTGTAAACTGTTTGTGAGCAATGGTAGAATATTTTTGTTTATTGTTTACAAATGTAATATATGGTTTGAATCTGTTAAAATATAAAGAATGTTTAATGGTATATAAGCAGGTTAATTGCAGTGTTAATGGTGCTGCACAGAAATATTGATGCTGAACAGCAGTAGAATTTGGTTACAGATTTATTGTAAAAAAGCATACTCGTATACAATGATTATTTTGTAAGTTTATTCTTGTGAGAAAGCAAGGTAACCAAAAGGGTTTAAGCTATGGACCTAATTGAATGTGTTTGTGTTGTTAAAAGAGAAATGTGCGTGTCTAAATGAAAAGAAAAGAACGTTAAATTCTGTTAATAAACCAGATGAGGAAGAGCCTGCAGACCGAACGCAACTGATGTCTCCTGTCTCTGTTTTTCTGTCAAAAAAAAAACTGTTTAAAAACAAACCCCATCGAAGACCTGTAACATTTTATTGTAAGAATATAACAGTGATGGCAATATAAATGTTTGTTGTTCAGCAGAACAGTGTCCAGTATGTTGGCTCATACACTTTTTTGCATTTGAAAATAAAACATTGGCTTATTTTAACACCATTACAAGAAGTGTTGTTAATTATTCTTTTTGCATCATACTTGGATACAATGTTACATTAATATAAGTGTTGTACTATAATTTTTTAGGATGATAAAACAGAATATGATTTGGAAACAAAAAGAAAGTAAGTTAGCATTGCACATTGCACATTAGAAACATCAAGCTATTCATAGTACTCCATACTTGCAATGAATAAGTTACTTAAAATGACTAAGTTAGGGCAAGATTTGCTCAATTTTTGCATAGTTTGCCATGTTTTTTTAAGTTCTGGGAACTAATAAAATGTCTTTTCTATTTTGATGGTGCTAATGATTGTGATTCGATCCGGATCCCAGACACAATCTTCCTCCAGGCCGCTTTGTACCATCCCACAGTTGGGTGGCACCCAGGCGGTGTCATATCCATGGTCGTGCCAGGTCTTCTGAAGTGGGTGATCCTGATAATCGATGATTTTAACCTTTCCCACTTTGACCTTAACCTTAATGACAATCTTGTCATAATCTGGGTGATCGATGGGATAGCGACTCGCTTTCTCCAGGTCTCTGGTGAGGTACACACCCCGGCCGAGCATCCCGTCTGGAGACTGGCGAAAACCTGAAGCCAGGATCGATTGAGCACATGCCGTTGTTGTGCCATGGTACATGATGTAGGTTCTATGTCCTGGCCAACAGTCCATTTGAACTACCCTGGAGGCAGAAAGTCATTGTCAGCAGGAAGAAGGGTTATTATTGATTAGGACATCACCAAAACAAGGTAAGGGTTACTGCTCAAAGAGGCTTATTGATCAAATGATTCAAAGGTGTGTCAAGAAAGGATGTTTGAATTTGCTTTAAATTAATCTTTAAGTAAAGTTCATCCTAAATCCTTTCCAGTCCAAGCATATGGAATAAAAATACACATATAAAATAATATACTAAGAAACAAATGAAAAATATAAATCTTAAAAACACAGATTGAAACAAGAACTCTTGATTAATTTCAGCTCATAAAATGCAAATCTCCATAAATACAATAACTGTACCTTCCCTCCAATTTTCGAATATCACAAGATGAATATTCTATATATTATTTAACACAGAACGAACAGTGGATAGAAGTATTGGTATCAAAATGTTGATAAAAATTAAACTTCAAAGTGGAGCCTCACTGGAGGCAGTTAATATCATCCAGCCAGTATCTGCTTAGACACCAGTGATCAGTGCTCAAAAAGAAATCCATGGCTGGTTTTGTTGCCATGCAAAAGAATAAGTGACATTTTATTTATTTGCATACCTTCAAATGGTTCTACTGTCAGTTACAGTCACTCCAACACAGGTTTGTGTACAGAATTGGCAACAACACACCCAGGGCCGGCCCGTGGCATAGGCCGTATAGGCAAATGCTAAGGGCGCCGTCCATCAGGGGGCGCCACGCCAGTGCCACAAATGTTGAAAAAAAAAA
>NW_024586275.1:3683-5218 GCF_018398535.1 Haplochromis burtoni
TCAAAGACAAAGCTATTCGGTTTCTTGTGAGTACATACACTACACTGCCGATGTAGGGGGGCGCCACCTAAAATCTTGCCTAGGGCGCCAGATTGGTTAGGGCCGGGCCTGAACACACCCTTCTGGTGAACCAGTCGATGTCACGACCTGCTCAGACAAAACCCTGAACTCATTGCAAAGTTTGCCATTAAGTACAATTTAAAACTAGCTAAGGTTTGCAAAGTTTCATTTTTCTGCAGCTACTCACTGGATTGTTTTGTCCTGATAAAACTGACATAAATCTGTGTTTATCAGTGAGGAAGTTATACAGCTAAGTCTAAATACTTTTTAGGAAAAAAGTAGATAAGCGTGTTAGCTGAGTCCACGTACCTCTCTGCAGGCAAGAATGGAGTCTGTGTCTCACTCTGCTTTGTTTTCTTTCAGTTTTGTTTCACAAGCTGTTGTTAAGCTCTTTAGGTTATATGCAATATATACTGGGTGTGGTCAGTGTGTGACTTAGGTTACACTCCTGCCTCCCAAGATCAGGTCTTATCAGGCAGAGTGAGACTTTTGCCACTTTCCAATTTTCCTCCATAAAAGTTTTGTGATATGGAAATTTGTCTCCTTAATATTTATAATTTTATGCTCTTGTTCAGATGCAGATGAGTTATATAACAGAAACACGTAACAGGAAATTCCCGTCCAGTCAGATTCCTGCTGTATTTGCAAATATTTCCATTGTTCTGCTGCAGACTGACTTTCGTTTTGGACCAATGAAAGTTTACGGGAATTTGGCTGATATATTTCCCATATAGCGAGCTCCTGCTGTGGCTCTAAGGCTTCTGCTAACTTTGCATTTATGTAAAGCTGCAGATGCTGAAAATGACGGCCTGAATCTATTATTACACTAAATTGGCTTCTCTCAAAATATAAAAGAGCCCATCAGTGTCTTTAGTCACACATTTGCTAGCATAGATAGCATAGAAACTGAACATTAAACAGTCTTCTTTTGTCTTTTCATTACGTAAATTTACGATAATGAGTTATACAGCTGTGGGGTATACAGTTCATTACAGCAGACGTCTTTCTGAAAGTGCTGTAACTAATAACCCTTTCCCACTACCACCTACTCGAGTCGGCTCTGCACACCTCGACTCATTTTTGGGGTTTTCTATTAGGTGGTGGTGCCTGGTACCTGTTAGTACCTACTCGGCTGGGGATCCAGGTGATACGAAAATGTGACGTCACCAGACGGCATGTCACCGATTGGCTAGTCAGTGGTGTCACTCGATGAGTCTTGAGAGCTTCTCCTTTACAAAAATCTAAACCGCCATTTTGAAACCTGGCAACGAGGGAAATGTGTACAGAAAAAAACAACACTGTGGCCCCCGAGTCTGACACAAAGGCCCAGACTGAGCAGCAGGTTTACCATCACCTCAACGTGCTGTTGTGGCGTTCATGTCGCACAGAAATTACATCAACATGACCGGAACCGAGTTAAGTCAAGTTGAGCCAAGTAGGTACTAGTGAAAAAGATCTATAAGTTTAATTCAGAT
>NW_024586276.1:0-1446 GCF_018398535.1 Haplochromis burtoni
TGAGCTCTGAAACCTGACTGAAACTCTTCAAATAAACCATTCCTCTGCAGATGATCTGTTAGCTGTTTGACAACTACTCTTCCAAGGATTTTTGATATGAAAGGAAGGTTGGAGATTGGCCTATAATTAGCTAAGACAGCTGAGACTAGGGGTGGCTTTTTAAGTAAAGGTTTAACTACAGCCGATTATTAGAGATTGCGCGTATATAAAACATGTCCCCAGCTCTGAACCGTAGTACAGGGACCTCTGGGTAATATATAGGGTTCCGTGTCAGGGTCGTAGCCATAAAAACTAGCTTTACTGTGTTGTCTAGAGAGAGGCGTTGAAAGGCTGCTCCAGTGGAACTTGTTTCGGAGGAAAACACGAACACAGTGTACAGTCGAGTCTTAATAGCTTACTTACGACTGGGCTCATCAGGCACTCTTTTTGGCTGCAGTGGTTATTATTATTTTTACATGCTTCATACATTGCTAGGTAGTGTTAATTATAATTTTTGAATAATAATTAAAAAAAATTATTTCATCACATCATTATGTGGGCTGCAAGTAGAGGTGACATGGACGTTGTTTGGGTTTCCATTAGAGCAGGGCAATATGACCAAAACTATTTATCACGATATACATTTGAAAATTTGCAATAACGATATAACTGACGATATAATTGACGCTAGACAAAATACTTTACAACTCCACAACTTTATTAGTGCAAAAAACCCCCATCAATGTATTTTCACTTAAACAAGCAGCTGTTTTTAATGTGCATTAAAGTTATATAAAACAATAACAGTGCAAATGCAAATTCCTTGCTGACAGTTTAACTACAAGGCATTTCCAGTGGAAATTGGCCGACATATCCTCAGCATAACCATGCTGAGCACGACCATGACATGAGCACATATGCACTAAAATATTTGACAGATTTTCGAGCGCCATGTATGACATAAAATCGTTTCGAGGTCAGTAAACACAACCAGAATTCATACATAAGGCACACAGGATTATAAGGGGCTCTGTCGATTTTCAGAAAAATCAAAGGATTGATTTTAAGTGTGCCATATTTTCCTAAAACGGTAATAACGACGGCCCGCTAGTGTAACATATGTGTTAAATACTTGTGAATTTCACCCAAAACACTTTTTTTTTTGGATTAAATATGTCATTTTTGCATCTCGGTCTCCTACCTGTGTGATCTGAGTCTGTGTGCGTTCGTGTGTGTGCGCGCTGCGTGGTGACGTAGGCGCGTGCATTTGTGCCCCGGTCACAGCTCCTTTCAGCATGGCCGGGGGAGAGGTGTACTGGCAGGCGCGTGACACACACAGGTCAGACACATATTTCTGTGTTGCAGATGTGCAGTAAAGAGCCAAAGACCCAGTACTGTCTCCTGCCTCTTACTTTCACGCCAGAACACAATGCAACAACAACAGGTGTAACACTTGAACAGGTTACA
>NW_024586276.1:1466-2545 GCF_018398535.1 Haplochromis burtoni
GTTGGAGATTGGCCTATAATTAGCTAAGACAGCTGAGACTAGGGATGGCTTTTTAAGTAAAGGTTTAACTACAGCCGATTATTAGAGATTGCGCATATATAAAACATGTCCCCGGCTCCGAACCGTAGTACAGGGACCTCTGGGTAATATATAGGGTTCCGTGTCAGGGTCGTTGCCATAAAAACTAGCTTTACTGTGTTGTCTAGAGAGAGGCGTTGAAAGGCTGCTCCAGTGGAACTTGTTGTTTCGGAGGAAAACACGAACACAGTGTACAGTCGAGTCTTAATAGCTTACTTACGACTGGGCTCGTCAGGCACTCTTTTTGGCTGCAGTGGTTATTATTATTTTTACATGCTTCATACATTCTATGCTATGCTATGTAGTGTTAATTATAATTTTTGAATAATAATTAAAATAAATATTTCATCACATCATTATGTGGGCTGCAAGTAGAGGTGACATGGACGTTGTTTGGGTTTCCACTAGGGCAGGGCGATATGACTAAAACTATTTATCACGATATACATTTGAAAATTTGCAATAACGATATAACTAACAATATAATTGACGCTAGACAAAATACTTTACAACTCCACAACTTTATTAGTGCAAAAAAACTTAAACAAGCAGCTGTTTTTTATGTGCATTAAAGTTATTTAAAAAATTAACAGTGCAAATGCAAATGCCTTGCTGACAGTTTAACTACCGTAAAAGGCATTTCCAGTGGAAATTGGCCGACATATCCTCAGCATAACCATGTATAATATCCACAAAACTTAAAAAGAGGTTACACACACACAGTACAGTAATATTATGTTGAAGCACAGTACGTATCACTCCGCGAGGCTCCTGCCTACGATAGCTGTAGTGCTCTGACAATCCATCAAGCGGTGCGAGTTTGTTCGAATTACCAAAATTAGAGAGGGCATAGCCTAACATATGAAACAGGAAAAGACCACAGTGTTGAACTGCTCCTTCATCAGTGTCTAACAGTGTGTGTATGACAGCCATGTAATGTCCATGTGTTCATGCTGAAAGAGACTGTGCTGGTCTGACCCTCCTCCTCCTTTCAGGGTGGA
>NW_024586276.1:4057-5213 GCF_018398535.1 Haplochromis burtoni
CAAACAGAATGAAATGACCTGAAATCACTTCAATCTGATGTTTAATGAAAACAGTTCAAAGTCAGCAGATCAAATGTTCAAACCGGAAATTTCTCTGATTGTTGAAAAGTTATTTTTTGATTTTTGATGCTAGCAACATGTTTCAAATATTTGGCTCAGGGCTAACAAAAGGCTGCATCCCCATTGGCCAACCTGCCCACGAACCCTTAATATAACCCAGACACTACCATATGCATGTTTGGATATTAACCCACATAGCAGACAGGTCTGGCCTGGATCTGGTGTCAAGCCAGCACTGCTGGCTGACTTCTGGCATGATAAGTGATATGTCATCCAGATATGGGCCAGGCCTGGTGTAGATAAACCGTTTATGTGATGGCATGTCACATCTGGCCCGATTGTGTTTTGGTTTATGTTGCCCAGCTTCATAGAAAACAGGTCTGGCCCAAATCTGGCATCAAGCTGGCACTTCTCACTGTCTGGTGTCATGGCAAAATGTATGTCAACCAGATGTGGGCCAGGTCTGGCTATGATGGCACTAGTTATGTTCCTAATTTCCTATTTTAGTTAGAAGACCCAAATGCCATGTTGCAATACTACTTTGCTTTTTTGAGAAGATATTTATTACCAGATATAAACCAAAGTGAATCCTCTCACTGCTCGTGGTGTATCGTTGGTGTTTTGTGTATTTGATAGTGACAGAGATTGGAAATTTAATGAACTGCTTCTTCATCCATGCAGTCTGGCATAAAAGGTAGATTTCCATCTCTACAGGAACATTTTGACATAATCACTCCCAACAAAACTGTCAGTGATGTTACTACTTAATGTTTTATGTTTGCAATGCAATGTACTGTAATAATAAGGGATGATGAATAAGGAAATGTGTTTGGTGATAATCTATGACAGATGTATTAAATTTTACCTGGAGTGCAGTTTGTTACCTGCAGTGAAATGGCAGCACTTACAGCCTCTAGTATTTTTGAGTATGATGCTTTAAACTTGGTACAGCTATGTTTTTAGGCCCTTTCTCCTATCATTCCTTGCCGGACCTCTTAAGTTCCACCAGGTTAATTGAGAGCATTAGTGCACAGCCGCTGAATCTCAGTGAGATTTTACCTGGATAAATAAATGATTAATGATATATATATATATA
>NW_024586277.1:0-5211 GCF_018398535.1 Haplochromis burtoni
GGTATCGAAGAATCCATAGGTCCGTCATCCTATTCATGTAGCCCCTTCCGCCGGGGTTACTTGCGTAGTAGCATTCCAACAACGCCCTGTTTTCGTCTCTTGCCCACCGATGCCTTCTTGTTCCAGTAGCCCACTTTTCGTCAGGGTGCCCTGGTTCCTCAACACCTGACGCGGACCTTGTTGATCCGGGCGAGGAAGTACGAGAAGTGCGAACTGCACGTACTCCGAAGCGTGCGGTCGCTGGATTGGGACACAGCCAATATCTGATAGAGGAGGAAGAGCTGGAAACACTTCCTGTGTCCTTCACTCACTTCCTGTTCCTGTCATGGAGATGTGACGTGAACAATCACGCATGCAGCAACATTGTTCACTTGCTCACAACAAAAACACTTGTCTACTAGAACAAGAGCAAGGGTTCTCCAAGGAGAACTTCTCTGGGAACAATAACAGTGGTCACCATTTATTTTCCATTTGGTTAGATCTCTGTTTAACTGTGAAGTCATTTTTAGAAAAAAAAAACTCCCTTATACTCTGAGTAGATGGATGAAAGAGGAAAGTTCTATCATTAAAACTTTTGCAACCACAGCTCATTTGTTGTTCTGTACATTTACAAACAAGCAAGCTTGGAAAAATTTCTGTCTTTTATTTATTTATTTGTTCAATACACAGCATACAATGCTGTGGGTAAAAGCAAGGCACAATAAAAGTCCAAAATACAACTAAAAATGAAGTCCAATAGAGTGAAAGGATTAAAAAGAAAAGTTGGAATTAAATGTGACACAAAATGAAGTCAATGAAAAAGCATGTTAACCCCAAGTTGCTGTGATGAATTAGTGTGAGTGCACTTACATAGGAAGAGCATAGAACAAAGTACTTGTATGAATGGGTGAATGAGGCTGATTGTATCAAAGTGTTTTTAATGCTTAGAGTAGAACCACTCCATTTCCCATTCAGTAAAGGTGTTTCAGTGCTGTGGTTTTGTCGCTAACCGGATTGGGCTGGGAAAAAAAGCATGTTGAAGGCAGCTGCTCACATCTCAGGTGGGAGGAGCTAAAACATGAGGAGAGGATGTACAAAGTGAGAAATGAGAGAGGAGGACAGACTGCAAAAACTCAATTACCTTAGGCATCGCCTCTTTATTGCTTTATTAATAAATGAACTAAAGAGAACAAAGACTTGGAAGAAAATCGATTTTCCAGCAAGACAACAAGAAACGTTCCTCAGAAATAGTTGACAGACAACACGTCCAATCCCTGAGCAACCTGACAGAGCTTGGACCCTTTGAAGTGCTGTGATTGCTCCCAGATGTGAATCTGCTAAATATGGACCTACAAGGCCTGAATATTTATGGATCACTGAGTTTATCTGATACATGTTTATTCATTGATAATATTTGAAAAACTATGTTTTCAGTTTGTCATAAAAGACTTTTTCAACAAATCCTTGTTTAAAAACAGACAAATGACTTTAACCATAATTTTCTTTATTGACGTAATCAAGGGGTGAGACATCCAGCTAGCAGTTACATAAGGCTTAAAGGTATAGTGCAGTATAGTGCTGTACTGACCTGTTAAAGCTACAGCTGAACATCAGTCTGCTGGAATCACATCTGCTTCTTGTCCAGTTGTTGCCTTGTGTGAAGAACACAGACATATAGAAACTCTCCAGCACAACATTATGAGCTCCAACTTAGAAGTTTCCTTTTCTAATGGCCATTGCATCCCACAACTACTACATAGTAATCTGTATTTATTACATTACTATTATCACTACTCCTCAATTTCCTAATAAATCTGTATATTTTCATTATTTATATGGTTTATCTCATTTTGATCTAAGTTAAGTCTTACTGGTGTGTTTGTGGACACACACACAGAATTTCAGTCTGTGTGTGTGACAAAGAGGCAGACAGGAGCAGCTAACATTTGGAAATGGCAGCTTAAATACTGGAAACTTTGATAAGCTAATGCTGTTTAGGGGCTGTGTAAAATCAATATTTCATTCTCATTCTGTTGTTTGACAGCAATAACAGAAAAATATGTACTTGAGAACACATTTACTGTCAATTCAGCTGTGAATGTCGAGTTTGTCAGAATACATCATGGTCACATAAATCCTGAGCAGAGCAAAGTGGCCTACTTAGCTAAGCTGCTCATGTTGTAGAAAGCAAGGGAAAACAGTATTAGCGGATAATGTTAATTTACATCAAATTAGAATTAGCTGCTAATGGCAGCCTAGCATTAGCTGCTGGCGTTGTTATAAAGCAAGGGATATTTCATTCTCATTCTGTTGTTTGACAACAATAAGAGAAAAATTTGTACTTGAACACATTTATTGTGGATTCAGCTGTGAATGACACCAAGAGGAGAAAAGCCCCTGGCAGCAAAAGCAGGGAGGTGTCCTTTCCAGCTAAACAGAAGAGGAATATAAAGATAATGAAGGTCACAGTTTGAATCAGTCATATTTCATTTAATACAGTGGTGTACTGACAGATCCAGGATCAGTCCAAATCATCAGCAGTTTGATCCACGTATGGATTGAAGTGTATTTGTGAAAATGTTGGACTGTTCCTCAGTGTGTAACAGTGTGTGTGTGAGAGCCATG
Source organism: Haplochromis burtoni (assembly GCF_018398535.1). Classification (NCBI taxonomy): domain Eukaryota; kingdom Metazoa; phylum Chordata; class Actinopteri; order Cichliformes; family Cichlidae; genus Haplochromis; species Haplochromis burtoni. The sequence continues at coordinate 2,605 of NW_024586277.1, forward strand.
TAATGTCCATGTGTGCATGCTGACTGTGCTGCTCTGACCCCCCTCCTCCTTTCAGGGTGGAGCCTGCTGGAGTCCGATGGTTGAGACCAGGTCTGAGGAAGTGTAAGTGTGTTTTTAATGGGATTCATGAAAACAAAGCAGCACACATTCAACCATCTTCATCATGTCAGGAGTCATCATCAAAGTGTCAATCAATGAACAGATGATGGATCAATAACTGCAGCTGGATTGTGTTTGTTCTCTCCATCAGATTCCTGTCAACTCACAATCGACACAAACACAGTGAACACAAAGCTCCAACTGTCTGACAACAACAGGAAGGTGACGCGTGTGGAGAAGGTTCAGTCATATCCTGATCATCCAGACAGATTTGATGTTCATGAACAGCTGCTGTGTAGAAATGGTCTGACTGGTCGCTGTTACTGGGAGGTCGAGTGGAGTGGACACGTTTATATATCAGTGAGTTACAGAAGAATCAGAAGGAAAGGAAACAGTGATGACTGTTGGTTTGGATACAATGATCAGTCCTGGAGTCTGTGCTGCTCTGATGAACCTATTTGTGTTTATCATAATAAAAGATCAACAGCCATCTCCTCCTCCTCCTCCTCCTCTGTCTCTAACAGAGCAGCAGTGTATGTGGACTGTCCTGCTGGCACTCTGTCCTTCTACAGAGTCTCCTCTGACACTCTGATCCACCTCCACACCTTCAACACCACATTCACTCAAACTCTTTATCCTGGGTTTATGGTCTGGTCTCCTGGTTCCTCAGTGTCCCTGTGCTGAGTGGAGTGTAAAGAGAGTCTCCTGCTACAGAAACACTCTGACTGTTGAACAGATAGTTCAGTCTGTACATGTCTGTCTCTTTCACTCACAAACACGTTTTCAGATTCATGGATTCAATCAGTTGATGTTTAAAACTCTTCTAAATGATTCCTTGTAAACTTCTTCTTCTTCAGTCCTTTAAAGATGGAAGCTCCCATTATTCCAGGATCCACATGTTGTTTTCTGTCTTTTTTCACTCAAAGCTTCACAGTGAATATCAGTATGTTGTGTTTCTCTGAAGCTCAGTTTCCAAATGTTTGATTTCTCTTTCTTAATGGGATGTTTCCAAACTCTCCACATGCTCTGTTTCACTCATTGTTGGAAGTTCATCATTTGAAAATGTTTCAGCCATATGAGCTGAAAATATTGGCTCAATAGTTTTGAATGCAGTTCTAAGCAGAATCTGATTGTATTGAAGCGTCAATCCTTATTTGAAACTACTCTTGTGTTTTTCCCATGCTGAACAAGAACATGGTGCAGGATGTTGGTAACAGCTTGGTTATCAAACTCTTAGAAACATGTAAATATGTGTGTATAGCACTGCATATGTTGAGTATCACTTTAGTTTGTATGAAACATGAAAATTATCACATGGGTCCTGGTGAAGAATCTGCTGGACTTTGGTGACAGACATTAGATTTGCTTTGATGTCAAACTTTTAGAAGCTGTTTCATTGTTTTTCGTGCAGCTCTAATTTGATGAAATGCTGCATCAAAAACAAAGAGTAAGTGATGTCACATGTGTTCCTGTCCACACAGCAGAATGAGTCGCTGACAGTGATGTACAAACAGAGTGAGCATTTCTGAGGCCCAAAATAAACTGAGTAGTTCACTGAATGAACAATGGACTGTGAGCTCAGTTCCTTCATCATTAGTATGGATTATATATGTATATGTATTATATTAGTATCATATATATCAGGTGCTGCTGCTTTCAGTCATTGTGCAAATGTGCTGTTTGTAAGCTTGTAAAGCTGCAGTCAGCTGAGACTGAAGAAGTCACCTGATCAGTGAGCAAACGTTTCTGAAACGTCCAGATGAACAGAATCAACCTTTGGGATCAGCCAGCAATGCAGCATCATTGTTGTTCAGCTTCAGAGGTTTGCAGGAATGAACTGATGACCAGAAACAGCTGCAAAGTCCAAGAAAATACCAGCTGGAGTTCAGCTGCATTTGAAGAAGTCAAAGAAAAGTAAGGATGGCAAAGGGCGACGTTTTCTTCCAAAGAGCTGCAAACATGGTCGACGCCTCATTAGAAGAATCATCTGGACATTTGTGAGGAACTCTAACCAAGAAAGCAACGTCACACAGATCCAACAGACAGTTTCCATGACTGCAAGTGTTGAGTGGAAAAATGCTACATTGCATTATTGCATCCTCTCACCACAGGAGGCGCTGTTGGCACCACTGATTGCTGATCAGCTGTTCTCTGATGATCTGATTGATACTGTGAATAACGGGACTCACTGAACTCTGTGACACAGTGAAGATTACAGAGTTGAACTTCAACATCTGACTGACGTCACACAGACAGAAGGATGAACCAGTGAGGCACAGAACACAGTTACTGGAGATACTGGATCAGCTCCATGTGAACCTCTGATGGAGAAGCTGCTGAGCCAGAGAAACATCAGGACATGACAGCAGCTGCACTTATCTAACAACATGTAGCAGAGCTGATCTATGTTAGAGGATCTATCACAGCAGCTGAAGCCAAAGTCCAACACTGGATACCAGCTGAGCCTGTGCTGAGTGTAGTGTTACAGGAAAAGGGCAGAAACACTGG
>NW_024586278.1:0-5202 GCF_018398535.1 Haplochromis burtoni
ATATATTATATAGATGACTTATTTTAAATTGGAACCTGGAAGACTTTAATTCTTATTTTCTCCTTAAATATTTAAATTGCCACAGTAGATATAATTGGGTTCTAAACTTATGGACATAAGGTCATTCAAGTAAATTTGAATTTTGCATGGTAATGAAGAAGAAGAGCATCTCTGAATGAACAGCATGTCATAAATTGGAGCAGATGGGATAGAGCAGCACAAGACCGGCTGCTAAGAATGGGAAACTGAGGCTGCAAGTCAAACAGGCTTACAAAAAATTGGACAATAGAAGCTGATGTAATTAGTCTCGATTTCTTCTGCAACACTGACATAGTAGGGTCTTTCCCCCTCCTAAAGATCGAAATTGAATATAAAATACAGTTTTTAAATAGAAAGTTTCAGCTTTTCGTGTACTCCTGTTCTCGCAGCAGCTCTGCAGCTTGTGATGTTAGAGCAAGACAACAACTGAACGGCCATAGGTGAGGGTAGGGACTTAGATTAACCGGTAAATTGAGAGCTTTGCTTTTACACTCAGCTCTCTCTTCACCACGTACAGGCAGCAAGCTGAGGGGATACTAGGATACCCATTCCAGCCCGCCTCTCACCAGGGGCAACTCCAGACTGAGACAGAGTCCAAGCCCTCTCCAGGAGAATAGTTCTAGAGCCCAAGCCGTGCGCTGAGGTGAGCCCGACTATATCTAGCCGGCACCTCTCAACCTCACACACTAACTCAGGGTCCTCCCCACATGAGAGGTGACATTCCATGTCCCAGTTGCCAGTCTTGGTAGCCGGGGATTGGTCCGCCAGGGCCTCTGGTCCTGATTACAGCCCGGCATACAATCCACGGTGCCTCCTGTTGGCCTGCAGAATGATGGACCCATGTCACGTTTTCGGGCTGTGCCCGGACGGGCCCCATGGACCGAAGTCTGGTGGCCAGACGCTCGCCCGTGGGCACCCTCCCCAGGCCTGGCTCAGGGGCGGGGCCCCAGTAACCCTATCCTGGGCAGGGTGAACTGTTCCCTTGGTGTTCTGCTCATAGGGGTCTTCTGAATCGCTCTTTGTCTGGTGCCTCAAAGTTCAGACTTCTAAACTGAAAATTATGCAAATAAAGAAATTTTTCCATGTTAAATTCCCTAATTTCCCTATAAAGTATAACACTTTAGAAAAATTTTAATTCAAAGAAATTTTCCTTGTCTTCCTCAACATTTTGGGGCTACCCTGCCAGATGAGCGGGCTGCATCAACACCCATGTTTGTGAATCAGATAACTTGTGTAGGATTCTAAAATTGATACCTCAGGTGCAGCTACCTAAAATAGTGCATAAGTCTGAGTCCTGTGACCTTCTCAAGTCAAGGTGATCTCAAGGTCAGAGGTCAAGTTTTCTGAAAGTCTTGGGAATGCGATAATTTGAGAACAAAGAGCTGTGGACTTTGAAATTCATACCATTTGCTTATCTACAAGGAGGATGAGGGGTAGCTCTGGTGATCATCAATATTTTTTTATTTTTATATGTTTTTTAAACAGTTTGATCTTAATCTTCTTTAATCAGATGGAAATAGTCCCAACAACTGCTGCTGAAGGTTGTACCAAGAAGAATTAAAGCACACTTCATGGAGTCATATTAGCTGACTGATCACCAATTTTTTAGTGGTTTTTTTGTGGTCCTAATATTTTGTGACATATATTTTTTTTTAACTTTTGGGCGAGGGGGGTGTAGAAGTTGTTTTTTGTTAACAGTGTCATGCTTTGAGCTGCATCGCTGGGTTAAACCACAGCTTCATTTCCTGTCAATGTAACCGATTGAAAAGTTCTGTCAGAGGCATTTTCAGCAATTTTTGAAACCACATCCACCCTCCCTCTTTCACACCAATGACACCCTATGTACCTTAAAAAAAAAAGTATCGATCTTGATAAATGTAACAGCACACCACCGCCCTTGCTTGCGTCTGAAGAGCAGCTGTTGTCTTTATCGTCATCATCATCATCAACTCCTGAGGAATCGTAATGAAAACCGCTCAGTTCCTTTTGCTGTGCATCCTTGGAGCTGCTTTGTTGTCTGCAGTTAACTGAAACAGTAAGATTACCTTAAATGTCATCATTAAAAGAGAGGTTTTGTTTTTTGAGTAAGTGTAATGAAATGTCTTTTTCTCAGATGCAAATGGTCCCGACAACTGCTGTTTCAAGTTGTACCCGGGAAGAATTCAAGCAAACCTCATCAAGTCGTATCGACTGACTGATCACCGATGCCCAAAGTCTGCCATCATGTAAGTGAAGAAAACTGGGTTTATTTTAATTTATAATGTTTAACACAGTGACTGAAAATTATGGAGTATGATCATTGTAACAGGACGTTTTTTGGATGATTAAAACTTGTCATTTTACACATGATGCTCAGGACATAGTATAAGTTTGATACTTTTTATTTGAACTTGTATTTGTTCTCCTACTATTGTCTTTTAATTTTATCCTGTAAATGTTCAAGAAAAATGCACAAATTTGTTTTCATAATTTGCTCAATTTTACGTGGATGTTTGGCTACTTTGCTTGTAAATTGTTTGAAATACACATTTAAGTGTTTATATTATGACATTTTGTCTACTGGTCATTTAAAAAAAAAAAGTACATATTCGGGCATTCGAAACCACTGAACGGCTACCCTGAGGTACCCCTGAGCAAGGTAACGTCTCTTCACACTGCTCCCCAGGCGCCTGATTGGTGGCTGCCCACTGCTTCACTAGAGTGAATGGGTTAAATGCAGAGAGTAATTTCCCTACTGGGATAAATAAAGTATACGTTATTATTATTATTATTATTATTATTATTATTATTGTTATTTTTACAACATATTTACTGAGAGAATTTTGAAGCTTATTTAAAATTCAGATTTCTGAATTTCCACCTCTTTGTTTCAGCTTCATTACCAAAAAGTCTCGTTCAGTGTGTGTGGATGCGTCTGCCTCCTGGACCCAACGCATCATGAAAAGACTGGACCAGAGCTCTTTCTGAACCAGCTGCCTGCTCATCCTTACACATTGCTCTGCTTTGTCAGATAATATCATATAAAACGCATGCAAACTTTTTATAATGACAGTTCTTTTACATGTGGTCCAAAGTTTATCTTTCAAGCGATTATAAGCCTGAAATAATCCACTGAACAGTCACGCTCTTTGATTGTGTAATGTCTCGTGGATGCTTTGTGCTATGTATATTATGCTCCAAAATAAACACCTCACAAATACGACAAAGAGTCTGAAACTTTTTTCTCTTCTTCGTTTCTTTGAAACCTCAAGAGATGTCAAATCGAATTTTCCTCTGATACAGTTTAAAATAAGGCCAAAAACACATTTTATGTACTGTACTGATGGAATATTTAGCAGTAATATATACAGTGACGAAGGATCCCCCACCCTGTGGGGGTGGGGGATCCAGGGTAAGGGTAACATGTCTACACTCCTCTTCACACAGTCTGTGACTCACTCAAACCCACTCAACACTGGAACCCACTCACGTTCATCCAACAGGGTTCAAGGGAAACAAGAAAGGGTCCAGGAAGATCTGTACAGAGAAATGAAACGTTCATTAGAAAAACATGATCAGATTCAAAAAGAGCACCAGCGCTACACTAACTAGGTGATGTTTTTCACCTCGCCTTGGCTTAAGTAGTGGCAGAAGCGTGCAAAGTGCTTTGAGTTCCTGCAGTCTGAACAATCTTGTTCCAGAGTGCATCTATAGTAAAACTGACCTGTTTCACTCTTTCACTTAGAAGTTGATTTTGTGCTTTCCATAGAATCAACTCTGCTGTGTCCCCTGACAGTAGATCTGAGGTGCAAACTCTTGGGAACAAGTCTGCTTTGTCTACAGCTTAGGTTGAAATGGAGATGGTTACTCTAATCCACTAGTTTGCTTGATTCCTTTTCATACTCCTGCACCAATTGAAGGATATTCCTCCTAGAGTGTCAGGACCAATCACAAGTAATGAAAGGCAGGTGAGTAATTGTGACCAGGAGTGGAGGATCAAGGCGGGGAGCAGGAGCCGCCCTGGCGAGGAGTGAAGAGGAAGGCAGAACAACAAGAACACAACACCAGAGAGGACTGGAGGACCATGACAGTGGCATCCAGTATCTAAATATGAACAGTTTTTCCTGATTTACACTGAGCCTAAACTGACTTGCTTGATCTATATTACAGGGTCTGAACTCTGAGGAGGCCATTTCATGCCTTATGGTGTTTTATTGTGTAATTTTGTATCCAGGTGCACTTATACTGCATTGGCAGTGTGTCTGGGATCATTGTGAAAATTGAAGCCACTTGCCAATTAAACACTTTCCACATGGTATTGTATAGATGGAGTTACTCTCAGCTGATTCTTTATTCATGAGTGGCCACTACATCAGGTAGCTCTTCATATTTGATTTGAGTTTTTACAACAAATCCCCTTCCTGACACAACCCTAAAGCAGTTCATGTCTCCTGGGATTGAACCAGACGTCGATTTCTTGTGCCATTCAGTGGTGCATTTGGGTAATCTCAGCATTGAGGTAGCATAGAGGACGTCACTGGCCACAACAGACTTATAGAAAATCCTGAGCATTGTCGAACAGATGTTGAAAGACTTCAGCCGCCTCAGAAAATAGAGACGACTCTGGACCTTCCTGTAGAGTGCAGTGGTGTTTTTATCCCAGTCCAGTTTATTGTCAAAGTGTACTCCTGTGAAATGAAACAAAGCCTCAAACCAGGACAGACCCCCACCATGTTTCACTGATGTCTGTAAAAGCACATTATTGTACCTCTCTCCTGACCTGCCTCTGTACATACTGACTTAATTTAAATAAAACATTTCCAATTTGCATTCATAACTCCATGAGGCCTTTTAATACTGATACTCTAGCTCTTTGTGTAATTTGTCATACCTCAGCTTTTCTCCTACTTTCCTTTTCTTAAGAATGGCTTCTTGATGGCTTCACTCAGATCATTTCTGATGATGCTTTGGCGAGCAGTAGATGAATCGAAGGTGCAGCACTCAGATCTTCTATATCAAGTTTTTTTTATGCTTTTCGATTTTTGTTTTGTTCTTGTCCATTTTCATTCCCTTTTTTTCAGAACACACTACTCACCATATCAAGAAATGCTAAGCTTTGACTAGTAGCTCCTCGGGAATCAGTGGGCATAAAATGCAGATTTTTTTTCCTGTCAAATTGTGTTG
>NW_024586279.1:0-2539 GCF_018398535.1 Haplochromis burtoni
AACTTTATATTATTAAAAGGTTTTAAATAATTAAAATCACAGAAAATATGAAAATATCTGGAATTTATGGGATTTCCCTGAATTCAGTTAAACTCGTTTAGTTTGTTTGTTCTCAGTTCTCAGGACAAATTTAATCCTCAGCCACACAGTCTCATTACTTCTCTGTCTTAGTTGTTAGTTTACACTACATATTCTATTCTGGCAGCAACATACTTTGTTGTTGTGCGCTGCACTGATCTGAAGATGAATCTAAAAAGCTCACCTAACTTACTTTATCACAAATGCAAACTTAGTTGCATTCCAACTTTATCTTTGTTTATATTCCCAAAGCTAATGATCTTTTTCAAACTCACATCAAAACGTGCTTCACAGAGTGGTAGCACTTTAGGGTAATATACACAAGTTTACCTGTGAGTGCAACAAACAGTTTGAAACTCATCAGCATGTGGATGCATTCTTCACCACGACTTATCTGGTCAGGTATGATGGTATTTGTGTTTTAAAATGAGAACCATCTCTTTCTACACACACACACACTCGAGGGAGCATTGATGCATCATGGTGAACTTTAGCTCAAATATTCTAAAAGCAGAAGTAAAAGTAAAAGGACTTGTCAGAATCCACCCTACAGCCCATTTACTCTGTCACGCTGCACTATAGACTGTCTGCTATGGCGACAGGCTTCACAGCTGCTGGTGCACATCCCAAAGATGTGCAAACAAATCCTACCTTGTCTGAAAGGCATGTGCACCTGCTTTTGTGCAAATAACGTGAGACTTTCCAGGACATATGAATTGTTAGAGAAAATGTAAACGTGAGAGGGAGAGAATTAAAAAGGGAGAGCTGCCAGCTTTGTTTCTTGGCTAGACATTCGTCACTTTGACTATTTGATGCAGTTCTTACATCAGAAACATCATTCTCAGCACTCCCAAACGAGTTTTTAAAAGAGTTAAAGCATTTCTCATAACATAGACAAAATACACCAAAAAAATCAAAACTCTAAACTTTTTTTTTCAAACATGTCAAACATGAGAAGCAGGTGAGTCACTTTACCTCTGAAAAACCTTCTGCCACTGTTTTCAAACACCAAATGTTTTTATACTTAAAAGGTTACCTCAGACACAAAATGAAATGTGAAAGACATGAACGAGTCCAGGCTCAAACGTCTTGGTGGCTCAGCCCCCAATCACAATTTCATACACACAGTTCCGTACAATTAATATTAACAGAAGATGTTTGCAAATGTAGTCGGCTCTTTTCCCATTTTTGGACTGAGCACACATTACAGTCTAAAGCAGCTTAATGACTTGGACGAGCTAATGCAGTGTCTGAAAATCATTCAGAATGAAAAATCACAGATTTCAATATTGATCAAAGCGTTTTAGGGTCGACCCTTTAGATATCAAACCTGGGGCAAAGGCTGTTGATCAGAATTTTCCAAAGTAAGTTAAAGAAGTGTTTGAAGTAAAGCAGATAAGAAAAGGAACATGTACACAGATTTGTCCTTTTTTCCTGACTCTTATTCACAAAGAGGCAGTACAAACAGTGCCACTGCCACTCCTAACACCTGGACCACAAGCAAACTGATGAGAACGGTGCTTTTACATTAAAGATTTTGTTTTTTAATTCAAACATACCCTCCCTTTTAATGTGCAGAATCAGCACAGGGCATCGTGTACCCAAATCCCATCTGCTACACTGGATTGATAATTTTTTATCGACTCTTACCTGTTTCTTTTTTTGCCTCTCTTTCTCTTTGCTGTTTTGATCCTCCTCTCCCGGTCGCCAAGAGTTCGATCAAAAAGTGAAACAGAACCTAATAAAAGGAAGAAAATGATTCAGATCCATTTATTTCTGTATTCAAACTGAATATAGGCTGCAGGTTCCTCCCTTTGACTTGCTGTCACAAATGGAGCAGTACTGTAAGCTCCAAACAACAGGAACATAGTTGTGAACTGGAGCAGAGCTGACCTGCAGTCAGAATATGTGCTTTTGCACTTTGATACCACCAACCAGCATCCATGTTTTAAGAAGCGGGAACCAAGAAGGATGAAGACATGTCTTTGATTCTGAAGGATGTGAGGACTGCAGATGCTGGAACATATGAGTTCCGTGTCTTTACTCTGTGAAACAGGTGTAACCCATGTGAAATACACGGCTACAAACCCCTTTTCGTCATTTTACGCTATTGTTATTGTCACACGGGGCGCTATGAGGCTGTCTTGTGTTTGTGATGACCTTGTGTCTTGTGCCCAGGAAGCGTTCTTTCCCTTCCTGTGAGATCTTCCCTCTAATGGCTGTTAAATGTGCTGGAGTGCAAAAGGAAAATATCTTCTCCCCGATCCTTACTGCGTATGTGTAAAGTCTGACCGTACAAATCGGGTCTACCCGATCCGTACCGCACATGTGCAGATGTTTTCTTCTTCTGTTCGTTTAATGGCAGTTTACTCCCCAGTGTACGAGGATACCGCCACCTGCTGACCGAGCGAATAAACCCTATTATAAACTGAATTATCGTCATTACAAACGTGTGTTAAAT
>NW_024586279.1:2559-5199 GCF_018398535.1 Haplochromis burtoni
TCACAAATTGTTTCCTGTCACTTAAATAATTTTTCACCCATTGCAGTACAACCCCCCTGATCCCGTACCGTTCCAGTTTATTAATTAATATGTCATGATTGATTGTGTCGAATGCTTTCTTGAGATCCAGAAATACTCCAGAAATACTTTGACTATTTGATGCAGTTCTTACATCAGAAACATCATTCTCAGCACTCCCAAAGGAGCTTTTAAAAGAGTTAAAGCATTTCTCATAACATAGACAAAATACACCAAAAAATCAAAACTCTAAACTTTTTTTTTCTCACATGTCAAACATGAGAAGAAGGTGAGTCACTTTACCTCTGAAAAACCTTCTGCCACTGTTTTCAAACTTAGACACCAAATGTTTTTATACTTAAAAGGTGTGTCTGAAAATCATTCAGAATGAAAAATCACAGATTGCAATATTGATGAAAGCATTTAGGGCTGACCATTTAGATATCAAACGCTCACTCAAGACGTTTAATCTGTTGATTCCAGTTTGCAAACACTTTCTCCATTTTTTTCTGTTTCCGGACAAGAATTTCCTCCCTTATTCTGGTTTCTGTTACGGCTGGCGCTGGCCAACCGGAGGGAGGAGGACCCAGGCACGGAGCTCTGAATATAAGCAGTGCATTTATTTACAGTGAATGGAACAATAAATCCTCAGTCCATTCCCGACTGCCGTGACGTGTCCTTTTCCCAGTGTTAGTGTTCCTTGTCTCTGCTTCTCAGTGTCTGAGCACCCCGTGCTCGCTGCCCTCTCGTCTCCACACTTCTCCTGGGGAACAAACAAGCAGTCGTAATACACACATAATGGGCAGACTGAACTTACTAACGAGCCAAGAGCCTAACGTGAAGCCACGCAATGATCCAGTGTCGGAGAAAGCTCCACCACACTCTTAAGTAGCTCCTCCGATGGGGCTTCATCAGCTGTGTGGTGGTCTTCAGGTGTGGCCAACCACCTAACAGGCCTGAAGGTGCCTGTAAACAGGTGCTCCCAGACACACCCAGACACACACACCTACGAGGGACAGCAACACCAAAACACATATAATATAATAGAAGTCCATAACTGCTCAGGGACCCTGGGTCGCTCTGATCCAGGTCCCTGAGCAGTTTCTCTTAACACCATTTTTCACATGAGCTCTCATAGATGTTCTGATTCGTGTTAATGTACAGAAAATGAGTTTTTCTACTTTTAAAGAGTCAAACTTCATGTTCCTGGGTTGAAAGGCTTGGCTGGAGATGTTCACACCAGCGTCAGTTTGAGTCTTAAATGTGTGTCACAAACTGTCTCAAAGTAGGTGACAAGCAGGGAGTTCACACACAAAGTTTACTTAAATATAAAATAATGTATTACGTGCACATGGAGGACCATGGGGGAATCCACAGCCAGTGAAACAATTAAACTGCATATCAGTGATCATATACTGTACATAGAACGAGCAGAGGTCATACTAGCAGAGGTCAGAGAGGGCCCTGACATAAAGAAAATATCTGCAATTGGGTGGGATGGTGGTGGAGTTGTTTGGAATTCACACATATGCATGTTAGGTTAACTCAGGGGTGTCGAACTCCAGGGCTCGAGGGCCAGTGTCCTGCAGGTTTTACATAACACACTGGGTCAACATACCTGAATCAAATGATTTCTTCATTACCAGGCCTCTGGAGAACTTCAAGACATGTTGAGGAGGTAATTTAGCCATTTAAATCAGCTGTGCTGGATCAAAGACACATCTAAAACCTGCAGGAGACCGGCTCTCAAGGCCTGGAGTTTGACACCTTTAGGTTAACTGGTGATTAAATTGCGTGTGTATGTGGTAGAAGTGTGTAGTCACAAGGACTTTGACTACAAAGTATAATCCATTGACTCTGAGCTCAGAGTGGCCTTTGAGGTGATCACATCAGATTCTACTGCTGTCAGCTAAGAATCCGAGGCTACAATTCAAATGAGCTCACAAAAAAGGACCACAGTAAATTAAAAGTATTTTGTCTGGTCTAAATAATTCTCAGTTCATGCTACAATAAAATGAAACAAAATGAGATCAAACACTTTGCTCTTTCTTTAATATTTAAAAAAAATGTGTGAAGGTCTTCTTTTAGTGACAGTTTGCTTGATAAGAGCTGTCTGGTGTAATGTTCAAGTTTGACCTCGTGGTGGCGGTGTTGTCTCTCTGTTTTGATGGCTGCACCCAGCCTGCAGAACACAGCGATAACAAAAGTATCAAAATGCTTGAGTGTTTTAGTGAACATGTGTTCAAAGCTTCAGTGCTTTATTGACCAACTATAGTTGTACCACAAAACAATAAACAACCCTCCCCCCCACCCAAGAAAAAAAATACCACAAGATAGTGTAACCCAAAGATAGCAAAATACTAGAGTTTCCAGATGACACCCTTATTATAACTCATAAAATGATTTTGTTGAATATTTGCGATGTTGAGGAGGTGATTTAGCCATTTAAATCAGCTGTGATGGATCAAGGACACGTCTAAAATCTGAAGGACATTGGCCCTTAAGGACTTGGACACCCCTGCTTTAGAGATTAATAAGTGCAATTTTCACAGTTTTTTGTTAACCCTTTAAGACCTACCATAGAACCAAGTCCACCAGAGCTTATATTATATTTTTACATGG
>NW_024586280.1:0-5194 GCF_018398535.1 Haplochromis burtoni
GGGTTCTTTAAGACCTGGAAGCAAATCAAACACCCTATCCCCCATTTGTCATGGAAACCACCGCTAGCCATTGGTCAGAGGTGGTAACCATGGTAATAAATACAAACCACTGAGATGGTGTCATCAGGGTAGGTGGATTATTATAACAACGAGTTAACCGCCGTGTCCCATTCATCACACTCGCATACTGCGACACCCAGCTGGCAGTAAGCCTTGGGATGAATCTATCTGCTCTCCGTAGTGAGTTATGTGTATAGGCACAGGGACAGCTTGAACACTGGCTAATTACCACCTGATAACAAGCAGTTTGTCAGCCAGGGTTATTACTGTGATTTCAAGTTACTGAGTTTAGGAAAAATCTGGATCTCTTTAAAGCTCAAAGTAGTGTAGCATGATTTTCTCTTTCATCTGCATATACAGAGAGAAGAACTGTAGGAATTAGGAGAGGGATGGTATGCTAGGCAGCAGGTTAGTAGTGTGAATGGTACATGGCAGTGCAGGTTGGCCAGCATTGTTATACTGATCCACCCACCTTAATGGGGATCCTTTTGGTGTGGCGATGCCATAGCCTTTTGAATCCAGGTTTCCTCCAACTTTCATTGTGTCACAGGGTTTCCTCTGCTCGATGTACTCATTCATGGTGGACTCCAGCAGGTAAGCGTACTTTCCCTTGGATTTCCTGACACGCTGGACACCCTCTGATGTTTTCTTGACAAAAACTGAAGGTTCTGCATTTTTCATGTACTGCCACATCTTGTCAAACAAGGCGATTTTAGAACGCTAAAAAAGAGAAACAGACACAGATAGTATGCGATAACTTAATTTTCATAACTTACCTTTAGATAACCTGTAATGTATGTAAAGAAGGCGTTTACCTAAAGCACTTTTAAAGGTAAAGAGAGTATGACTGTAGCCTGAATGAGTTGATGCATCATCCCACAAGACAATATTCTAAAACTAGCTCCATAATGCTCCACTGGGCAATGTTGTTAAGCCTAAATTGTAAAACTGTTAAAACCTAGTAATACTGTAGGTTCTGTGGGGATCAGGGAAATTATTTTACTGCTACTGTTCATAACCATCATCTTTATTATTGCATTGATCAGCATTGAATTAAAGCATTTATTGAAGCTGTTAACATTACATTAAAGTCTGTATTACAGGTGGTATCATAATCATATAATAATCTTTCATTGCAGGAGCAACTGTAATCATTTTATACACATTGCATTTTGGTGCTTATTACAGAGTTGAAGCTCGGTCAGTTAATTGATGGTCAGAAGCTTTGTCCGGCGCGATCTATTGAGCAAAGTGGCCTAGAGCTATGGAAGAATTGCATACACGTGTGTTCATTAAAATCATCGTTTGACTCCACCCGGCCGGATCAGTGTTGTTATTTGGATTTCCTCTTGTATCCCTCCTCAATATTTGAACCCTTAACAATATACATCAATACAACTATTATAGCCCAAATTTAATAATATGTATGCATTACGTGCATAGTAATTACATAAATTGCAAAAAAGTGCAATAAACTACAAAAAAATTGAAAATCGTTTTTGTTTTTTTAACATATATTTCTAGTTAGAGAAATTTAAGAGGCTTATCCCTCAAAACTGTAAATACAAAAAAGTTGCACAAAATAGTTTCCCACCACAGGAAATTTATTTTAAGTGTCTTCATAGTTTTATTTTTGAAATACACCAATTTTTATATACTGCAGGAAAAACGAAAATAAATATTATAATGCAAATTTGCAAAAAAACAGCATATGCATCAAAATAAACTATTTCCAGCAGTGCAATATGAGTCCTAAGCATCCCAGAAACGACACAGAAAGTCATAAAGTCAAACATAACTTTTAAAAACACCAGTACAGGCTCGCAAGGCCCTGATGGGGGCCCTTCATGTCCTGAGGAAGAATAACCTGGGCCAGAAGCTCCTGCTGGACTTCTACCACTCCTCAGTGGAGAGCATGCGCTTCTACTGGCTGGGTCTTTAGTACACAGGGGCCACTACTGACAACAGGAAGGCAACACAGAGGGTAATTAATACTGGTCAAGTTGGCTGACCTCAGCCACCCTTAGAGGCCATTGCCAGCTCCTCCTGTCTCAAGAAAAACAAGGTCATCACAGGTGACCCCTTGCACCCCGCCCACCACCTGTCTGACCCGCTCCCATTTGGTCAGCATCTCAGGTCAATCGGGTCCCACACCTACAGACAGACTAAAAGTTTATTCCCCTGGGCCATTCGGACTTTTAAGAAACACTCCCACCCCAACCCACCCCTGCCCACTCACCTCACTAATCTGAGTACCCTGATCACTCAGAACACTCACATGTGGACTCTAAACTCAGAGCAAGTGCTTTGCACCTCTTCCAAGCACTTTGTTCTCCAATATGTGCTTTTCTCTTGCTTTGTATACATTTATTGGGGCGACCGTGGCTATTGGGGCGACCGTGGCTCAGGGGGTTGAGAAGCGTATCTGTAACCGGAAGGTCGCCGGTTCGATCCCCGGGCTCTCTGTCCTGGTCGTTGTGTCCTTGGGCAAGACACTTTACCCTACCGCCTACTGGTGATGGCCAGAGGGGCCGATGGCGCGATATGGCAGCCTCGCTTCTGTCAGTCTGCCCCAGGGCAGCTGTGGCTACAACTGTAGCTGCCTCCACCAGTGTGTGAATGTGAGAGTGAATGAATAGTAGCATTGTAAAGTGCTTTGGGTGCCTTGAAAAGCGCTATATAAATCCAACCCATTATTATTATTCTCCTATTTGTTATTTATGCCTGCTGTCTTACTATTTATATTTTAGTCCTGCACTGATGCTGTGGAGCCTCCATAATTTCATTGCATGTACAATGACAACAAAGGGTCATTGGGATGTGACAGTAGAGTCACATCCCACTCTGGGCAGCGCATCTCGCATGTTCTTCTCTCTGCCTCTTCCTCATTTCAGATTCGCTGCCCCGTGGGAAACCTCCCATAGACTTTCTCCGCACATTTGCAAATAAGTTGAAACCTCACATATTCTCCCACTGTGCACCTGTAAATAAATTCACCATCACATCAAAGTACTTTGAGTTGTGTGTCCGCCCTCCAGTACCCCAGTACCCTGTTCCCGTTACCAAAGGAGCCTGCTGAGCCCATGCAAATCGGGCAATCCAGGCTCACTCCATAGGAGAGAGAGAGGCGTTTTCCTGCATGGGAGTTTGTACTGTGATCGGCCAGAGCATTTCATTGGCACCTGAAATTTGGGGGTACTGGTGGGCATTTCAGGTGCAGCTAAACTCCATCTCCCTCCCTGTGAAGCTCAAATACCATCAGACCTCTCATTCTCTCCAAGCATTCGTGGAGTCCGGTTGTGAGAAAAATTTAATAGACATGGATCTAGCCCGACAGCAAGGTTTCCCTTGGTGCCTCTCAAGCCTCCCATTCCGGCCTCCACTCAAGGTTTTGCCTATATCACTCACAAAACCAAGCCTGTGCAGCTAATCACATCGGCCAACCATTGGGAAACAATAACTCTCTTCATGTTTCCATCCCTTATCCTTGGTTTTCCCTGGTTGAAAAATCAGAACTCCCACCTGGACTGGACTGCTAGCAAATACTTAACTGGATTTTAACGTGTCACTCTCTCTGTTTGCAATCAGCTCTACTCTCAGTTTCCAGCTCCTGGTGCTGTACACAACCATCTTAGATCTATTTCTGGTCCTCGAGGAGTACCATGACCTCAGAATGGTCTTCAGTAAGGAAAAGGCTCTTTCTCTGCCACCACATCATCCCTATGATTGTGCTATTAGCCTCCTCTCTGGTGCTGCTCTCCCCTCCAGTCCACTATACAATCTTCCTAGGCCAGAGAGGGAGGCAATGGAGGAATACATTCAGGAATCACTAGTGGCTGGCATAATCCAACTCTCGACTGCCCTCGTCCATGATGTACTAAATACAATTTTTACTCACCCTCTGGTTGCAGAGACATAATCCTCACATTGATTGGACCGGGGAAAAAAATCACCAGCAGGAGCCTGTTTTGCTTGGCAAACTGTTTGAGGTTAGCCATTCCAACTGCAACAGCAGATCGAGCTCGACCCCTGTCACAAGCACCAGACCTTCCCTCCAGAGTATCATGATTTACAGGAAGTGTTCAATAAAGACAAGGCTCGCTCTCTACCGCCTCACCGACCATACGATTGCACAATTGACTTACTTCCGGAAGCCCCGTTGCCCTCTAGTAGACTGTATAACCTGTCCCGTCCTGAGAGAGAATCTATGGAGAACTACATCCAGAAGTCGCTGGCAGCAGGAATAATTAGACCTTCTTTCTCCCCAGTTGCTGCAGGCTTCTTCTTTGTATGAAAGAAGGATGGGTCGCTGTGGCCGTGTATCGATTATCGAGGTTTGAACAATGTTACTGTAAAAAATAAATACCCTCTCCCACTAATCAACTCTGCTTTCGAGTCTCTCCAGGAAGCCACAGTTTTTACGAAGTTGGACCTACAGATTGCCTTTCACCTAGTTCGAATACGAAAAGGTGATGAGTGGAAGACTGCTTTCAACACTTCATTAGGGCACTTTGAATATTTGGTAATGCCATTCGCCTTAACTAATGCCCCAGCGGTTTTTCCGGCCCTAGTAAATGATGTGTTACGAGACTTTTTGAACTTGTTTGTTTTTGTGTATCTGGACGACATTCTGATTTTCTCCAGGACCCTTGAAGAGCATCACGTCCACGTAAGGAGTGTGCTACAGCGGCTGCTCGAGAACAGATTATACGTCAAGGCAGAGAAGTGTGAGTTCCACGCCTCATCTATTTCCTTTTTGGGCTACATTTTGGCAGGAGGACAGGTGAAGACCGACCTAGTAAAGGTCAAGGCGGTGCTGGAATGGCCGGTCCCAGAGTCACGGAAAAAGCTTCAAAGCTTCCCTGGGGACGTGGACTTTTTACCGCCACTTCATTCGGAACTACAGCCAAGTGGCTGCGCCTCTCACCTGTTTCACCTCATCTACGGTACCTTTCACCTGGCCCCCAGAAGCCCACTCAGCTTTCGCTAAGTTGAAGCACATTTTTACATCCGCACCCATTCTAATCCATCCTGATACTTCTAAGCAGTTTATCGTGGGGAGTGACGGACTAAGGAGGTAAGTGACAGAAGTGACGTACAAGGTAAGCGACTCATGCTGTAACTGACGTCAGAC
>NW_024586281.1:0-1304 GCF_018398535.1 Haplochromis burtoni
ACTCACCAATCAGTGCTGTCGCTCTCTATACACAGTTCGCGCGATTGCAAAGTGAAAGCAAAAAACAAGCGTAAATTCAAATTCTTCTGTCTTTGTAGTTGCTGGTCTGTCTGTGTATCCACCCTGCTTCATCTGTGTGTTTCCCTGCTGTCCGTCGTCATTCTCCGCTGCTCATCCTCCTTCATGTTCATGTCCTGGTTTGTATTCACTAGTGTAGTTGTTCTCAGTTTAGATAGCCTTCTGTTCCTTTTGCCGTTTGCCCATTTTTATTTTGTGTTTATTAAACCACTCTCACACCTTTACAAGTGCCTGCGTTTGGATCCTCCTTCATTTCTTCCACATGGCTCATCTCACTCGCCATGACAAGTTTCTTGACAATGCAACCCTTCCAAAATTACCAGAATGTCAAGCAATGGCACTGGATTCGTCGCTGACACCAGGTGAACCCCTACATCTTCCTCAAAAACTTTGGCAATGGCACCGTTCATCCTGCCAAACAGAAACAATTCAGACAATTGTTTGTTGGTTCAGTTTACATTGGTTTAATTGTAATGTTCAAAATCAGTCACTAGTTCAGGCAATAGCATTCAAAATGAAGGCAGTGTGATATACCTTTCATCTTATCGTGCTTTTCATTCATTTTTGTCATATTGCAGCCTTTGTGTAAGTATTACAAGATACAAGACCACATCTATCATCTATGGATGAAAAATGCCTGAAACAGATAAAAATGCATAGAGATTAGTCTATTTAAAAGGCAGCGTGTGTGTGAGAGGATTAGGAAATTATTGTGTGAATAATGCTATATTTTAGATCAAAAGTTAGTAGAATTACAGAGGGTTTGTAGATTGTAAATACGAAATAAGTTTGAATCGCCCGCAGAAACAGAAAAGCAGTTTGAGCTGCTCTGAGCAGCTGCGTGTGAGTGTGTGTGTGACAGGATGTAGTGTGTGACAGGAAGTTTGCATGCCCATAAAAGGTGACAGGTGAGCACCAAGGGAGAGGGAGAGATGAGTTAGACTCTAGCCAAATGAAGCGAATGGAGGTTTTAAGAAAAGAAATGAAAAGGATATTAATTGTATGTTTTTTAGTGTGTCAAAACAGGTTACAGATAAATACAGGTGGACTTCTTTCAACCTGGAATCTTGAGTACAGCGGCAAAACCATTGATTGACAGAATTGGGAGGAAAATAGGCCAGATTTTGGCTTAAAATTTTATAGCTTGACCTCCCACTTGTCCCGATCCTGAGAAGAAGCTCAAAGGACAGTTAATCTCCTGATGAAATAAATAAATGGTAAATGGC
>NW_024586281.1:1324-5188 GCF_018398535.1 Haplochromis burtoni
TTCCCTGATTGCTCCCTCTATGTATTTAAGCCCTGTGTTTCAGTTTGTCACGGGTAGTGATCATTGTGGTGTTGGTATCGTAGTTTGTAAATAGCTGTAAATAGATTTGTAAAGTATAGTGCATGTTCTGTTCACCTTGTATATATTGTTCACTGCAGCAGCCTAGTAGGTGTGAGAAGTCATTTTTGTTGATTAAGTTTTCTCCTGTTTTTCATGTAGCGAGTTAGGTAAGCGAATTGTCTTTTGTTTGGTTTTCAGTTTGGGTAGGAAAGCATAGGGACCATCAGGGAGTTTTGTTTGTTATTTTTGGCACTGCTCACTGCTGAAGCAAATAAATGGCTGCTTAGCATTTTAAAAGATACTATTGTTTGGGTTCTTGTTTTGGGTGGAGTGTGGTGGGCCAATGTTTTGTTGCGTTCAAGACACGCCTAGACTTGGAACGTAACAATTGGTTTAATTGTAATGTTCAAAATCAGTCACTAGTTCAGGCAATAGCATTCAAATTGAAGGCAGTGTGATATACCTTTCATTTTATCCTGCTTTTCATTCATTTTTGTCATATAGCAGCCTTTGTGCAAGTATTTCCAAAATGCATTCCCATAAGGTCCAAGAGGGGTTTTTTTTTTAATAGAAGTTTATTTACGTCATTGAAAAAACATGTGCATTTAACAACTAAAGAAAGTTTTTGTGTATAAATGAATAAAAGAAAATTGGTTATTATCGCAAGGTTTAGACTTAATAGCTAGAACTTTCAACTTTTGAGTAGAAATGACATTTGCTAAATATTTAGTGATTCAGATTCTATAATCCAAATCACTTAATGATTTGATTCCTTATCAGTTCTCTTATTGATTCTCATTGAGTTGGCTCCACTAAGTGACATGTTATACTACTTTCACTTGACCTGAAATGCACTGTCTCTTAATTACTATTTAAGAATATAAAGCTAATGACTACAGTTATACACACAAACCCAAGATGAAAACAAGTACAAAGAAAAAAACAGCTCTTCTTTTGGTGACAGATGTTACAAAGAGCTCCCACAGTCTCAATCAAAAGTTTAAGACCACTTGATAAATGGCAAAAAAAAAATCACATTTTGCATGGTTGGATCTTTACAAGGTTCCAAGTAAAGTCTCAAGATGCAACCAGAAGAAATGAGAGTGAGACAAAACATTTCTTTGAGCATGCAATTTATTGAAAACAACGCTTCAACTGAAACTGGCTGTTTTACAGCTGATCAAAAGTTTAGGACCACAAGCCTTTAAAAGACCAAATCTGTGCAAAAATGTGGATTCATTGCCATTTTCTGTCAAGTAGTCACACTGTCATGATGTTCTGATGGCAAAGGCAAAAAACATTCTCTTTTTAAACGTGGTTGGGCTGTTGAACTGCATAAGCAGTGTCTCTCACAGCATCCCATTGCTGCTGAGGTGGGACGCATTTTCAAGTAGTCTTTAAAAAAAAGATAGGGGAACAGGCCTCACAGTGACAAAAGGCTGCTTCTGCCACCACCACCTGTGGAGATATAAGGATGAGGCGGAGGAAGATGAAGTAAACATGGTAAAAATAGATTAAGAAGGGAGAGATTCAAGGATTCAAGTAAAATGAATGGCTACTTAGGGCACGAGGCATTGCTAATAGCTAAAGCATAGCTTTTAATTTTCGTCATATGCTTCACTGCAACTAAGAGATAACATTTGTACCAGTCTGATTAAAACCTGTTTCAATATTTATAATCAAACAAAATTAAATATATGCATAATGTTAATGCATGAGATATATAGCAAGATCATGGTGCAAAAATGCCAGAGATGATTCTGAATTCAGTAGCATTTAATTTGGATCATAAAATACTAGGCATCAACTCATTCAGTGACCACTTGTTCTTCAGTGATAGAGGTTTTGGCGAATGGAGAGGACCATATCATTACGAAATTTCTCTTCTCTCTTCCAAGGGGATAATTGGGGATAATATAAAAATATTAAATATTTTCTGCTAAAGTTAGAAGTTAACATTTTGTCTGGAATACATTCATTTTCTGTTTAAAATAGATCAATTTCACTGTCTGTGTTTCAATTTTGTAATACATGCGGTGATATGAAAAAGTGTTTGCCCTCTGTTTGGTTTTTGTTTTCTGCATATTCGTCATCCTTACTTCAGACAACAGAACACATTTTAATTTCAGACAAAGATATTAACAGAGTAAATTAACAAAAGATAAATACAAACATTTCATTAAAGGGAAAAAATATCATATCATATTAATTTATTGGAATTTAGGACCACAGAAATGCACTTTAGGATAACAGTGACTTCCTGAGATGAGTAATAATAATCAAATCAGCTTTTCTCCAGATGGTTTAGTTTGCATGTATAGCGAGCTATTACTGCTGGGTCATTTTTTTGTATTGATAACACCACAAAAGCAGTTGTAAAAACAAACCAAAAAGCTACCATCATGAGTAAAACTGAGCACCACACATTGTCTCACATACACTGAAAAAAAATACAAATGCATTGTTTTTGCTCCCATTTTTCATGAGCTGAACTCAAAGATCTGAAACATTTTCTACATACACAAAAGACCCATCATTCTCAAATATTGTACACAAATCTGTCTAAATCTATGTTAGTGAGCACACCTTTATCTCCTTTGTCGAAATAATCCATCCCACCTCACAGGTGTGGCATATCAAGGCTCAATTTTATTTATATAGCGCCAAGTCACAACAACAGTCGCCTCAAGGTGCTTTATATCATACAGTATATCCTATAATAATAGATGCAGAGGAAAAACTCAACAATCATATGACCCCCTATGAGCAAACACTTTGGCGACAGTGGGAAGGAAAAACTCCCTTTTAACAGGAAGAAACCTCCGGCAGAACCAGGCTCAGGGAGGGGCGGGGCCATCTGCTGTGTAGAAAGTAATATTAAATAAATTATAACAACAGCTTATCAAGCTTAAATGTGCTGCTGTTGTTTAGCCGCTGGTTTCCTCTTTCTGGTGCAAAGTGGGCCAAAAACAAACAACAGAGATGGGAGTTTCATCAGAAAAGTCAATGATTAATCAGTTTCATGATTGAAATAGCAACAGGAGAGGGAGGGAGAGAGAAGAGGTAGTCGCTCCATTTATCTGTTGTTAAACTTAAGTGGGAATGCTTTACAAACATTCAGAGATGAACTACCACACTTCCTTTACTTCTCTCTGGGATAACTTTCTTGGACATGAAATGCCGGTTTGGTAGCGAGAGCCTCGCTCAACCAGACGCCGAGACGTCTCGCACGGCACGTCTCGCACGGCACGTCTATCACGTGACGCATAATGCTAGTGCTAAGGTTATGCTAAGGTTATGCCGCAAGTTTTGTAAGGTGCTTTTGTGATATTTAATGGATCAGATTACATTTTTTATTTCTCTCCGATATCCGATCCAGTAATTTAGGTCAGTATTGGACTGATACTGATACGTAACATCGGATCAGTCCATCCCTATTGAATGATGTCCTTTCATAATTTCTTTAATTGGGATGGATGCAGAAGCGGTGGCATAAATGTGGCCTCTACAGCTACCTGTCCAGCCTTAGTAGCCTTACTGCTCTGACTTAATATTCTATGTTTTTGCTTCGCTCCCTCCAACATCCGATTCTTCACAAAATTTTTGACCTGTCTAATATTTGTGAGAAGTCCTTATTGTTTTTTCTTCGAGTGCTGCATGGATAGTACTGTAGTTGCCATTGTAATTTCTGTCCTACCTGTGTCCACTAGAAGCTGGCAGGTGACCTGCAGTACTACCCTCCTTCCACCAGATGGAGCCAGATACTCCTACAACTAGTTGGTATTAATTCACTTTTTCTTTTTT
>NW_024586282.1:0-5186 GCF_018398535.1 Haplochromis burtoni
CTGTCTTGAGGATGTGCAGACTTTTTCCCACAGTTTTCCAATTTAACTACATGTGATATTTCTGCTGTGCACTGGATGTACTGACTTATCAGTGGCTTCACTTTGACAGTATGTTTCATGTGTTTTCTGCAGACTGAGCAGCTTTTTGTTGACAGGTTTAAATATCTCCATTTTGGCCAAAGATATACAGTAATTGCTAGGTCCCAATGCACACTTCAAACTAGCAGCGCAGCCAAAGCAGACACTCTTGTGTCTGATGGCTTCTTTGTGAATGTGGCTTCTGGGTTGGTGAATATACTGCGCCCATGAACTGAAACTATTTGCTCAGATGATTTTTTTTTTTATCACACTACAGAAAAAACTATTCCATATCCCCTCACCTGACAAGTCCTATTTGACCTCCTGGTTATACTCTTAAAAAAATGTATCTAAATAAGTCCACACATTCCAGGTGTGGTATTTATGTTGCCAATCAGTAATGTAGGCTAGATAAAATAGAACTTTTTAAAAATACGTATGTGTTATTGTAGGGTCTACCTTACAATATCAATGTTCTTGTGATCTGGCTCTGTATCAATAACATTTAAAATTGAATTCTATATAATAGAAGTTCAACGCTAAAAAAACCCAATAAAATTTGAATTCAGACAACATTTTTTAATCACGTGAGCTTCAGTTTTTTTTTGTATGAAACTAGCTGTTAGAAGTGTCCTCCAAAGAACTACTTTTTACTTTGACTATATTTCATAGCCTGTTTTTTTCTTTTAATTAAGTTTTTTTTTTTTAATCAATATCTGTATTTTAACTTAAGTGTACTTTCACCACCTCTGCACAGTAACATTTAAGACATCTGTGGTGTTTCCTACCCTTTCCTGCCTTATCCTTTTCTTACTCAGAACCATGATCTCCGTTTGCTTTGATTGTAGAGAGTACCAAACAAATCATCAGTATATTTTATGTCTCATAGGCTATAATAATAATTTTTACAATATTTAGTCTGGCTAATTAACCTGCAACATAAAAAGGTGCCAAAATCACCAGTTAAATCTGAGAGTAAAAATAATCTTCAACCCTTTGTCTTTAAAATTATAAGCTATAAATATCCCTTCCTCACTACTCTCCGAATTATAATGTCCAAAAAACACATTGCGTATAATTGAGTGGCCAAGAACAAAACTGCATCTTTTGTGCCCCAAGAACAGCCGCGCCATCATCACCCAAAGTAAGATAGCTAAAGACATCAGCTCTGAAGAGATCCTAATGATTGAGTTGTCTGTTGTTTATCCGGATGTGTGATTGAGGTTTAGCAATTCTTATTGAACATTCTTTTTCAAAGAATGAAAGATGACACAGTGAGATAAAATAGATAAAACTGAACAAATTCACATGTAAACAGATTCATAATATGTAAATAACAATCTGCATCATATGCCTGTGGCTGCAGATTTGAGGCCATGCCTCTCTACACTATTCAGTAGACGATGTAATTTCCTGGAGAAGCCTCTTCCCATTGTGAAGTGCTGATCTGATTGCTTTTTCTGTGAAGCCACACAAGTGTTGCAGCTCTGAGTGAATTTATTAATCATTGCAATCTTCAGCCAAAACAGCAGGTGAGTTTGGAGATATTGAAAAAGTTTGTCTGAAACAGCTACCATACTACCGTACTTAGCAAAAACATAAAATGTCAGACTGACAACTGAGAAAGTCCATGATGTTGGGCAGGAATGAATTTATACACATTTCCGGAGGAAAAAAATATAAAAGGTTATTATTCATTCATATTCAAAGACACTCAATCTTATTGTTGGGGTCTATTTCAGTTGGGCTTGCATGGTCCTTTGCAAATCACAGTCTGTGAGAATGTTTTACTCATGTGTAGGTTTTAATTAAAAACACTGTGTTATTAATTAGATCCTGGTTCCTGGTTGAATTAGATGACTGCATCCCTCAATGCGTGAATGGTCTGGAAAGATAATGTTTCTCAGGCTGCAGGGTCACAGATGAAATCTCAAATTTCAACCACCCACATTCTTCTGAATGTGTTTATTCTCCGAAGGCCACTATCACAGAAGATATAATTTCTTGTAGAAACTCATTCACAGGAAAAAAAACAAAACAAAATAAATTACATTCACAGATTTCACCCTTGATGATGTGATATGTACAAATAAGTCAAAGTGCATGTTGTAAGTGTTTTTTGTGTTTGTTTTGTTTTTAAAAAAGGCTGAGGGTAAAAAAGTAGTGCATTTTTTACTGGCACAATTGTAATTTAAAGGGTTGTCTTTAGAAATACGGCAAGAGAATGTGAACAAAACAATCAAACCAGCATAAGTGGATCTCTGGTTTTCACTTGAAACATAAAAGCCTTTGCCATAGAAGCTGACCAAAGCTGACTGGACTGATTAGAAAAGAGTATGAAATCTTTTTTCATGTGCTCTCCCTTCTTCCAGAATTTTTTGGAATGTCTTTGCTCTGCACAGACTGCAGCAGAAAAAAACAGCCCCTTAACTCAAGTTGTTATGGAGTGGTGTTTCTTTTGAGGATGATTAATGAAGGCTTCTATCCACAAAAAACAGAAGTGTTCTTCCTCATCAGACAAGCGATGCTGATTAAGCAGCTGAAGTGTTCTCTGATTACTGGCTCACCTCTTATTCCTACTTCTTTTTCTCTTGGCCTAATATAAATTGGTGTGTGTGTGTGTGTGTGTGTGTGTGTGTGTGTGTGTGTGTGTGTGTGTGTGTGTGTGCAGTGTCTGAGCTGATGTGATGAGCAGCGTTTTTTTCAGGAAGGAGGGGATCTGCAACTCCCAATGCTCCCCACCTGTCCATTAGTTCTAGATGACTAAGTCTACTTCAGCTTTCATCACTCTGATATCCACACAGAGGCCAGGCCAGGGTTTGAAGCGATCCACCAGATGGGGCGTTCAGCCCGCTAGCAGCTGGACTCTCTGCAGTCCACTGCTAAAATACTGACATTCCATTTCAGCCTTACACATGCTGGACGGCTAAAATTATGTTTTTTGAGTGCTGAACTTTTAATAACTTCATCCACTAGGTCACAGAAAAAATGAGGGTTAAGTTTTATTTTACCCGCTTTTTAAACAGGCACCATTTCAAAAACTAGAAGATACTACCTTTCAATGTCTTGCATGCATTCTGTTAACCATTGCTTGTAAATTCAGCAAACTTTAGTACAGTTTTTTGTCAACGACAATTGATTATATTTACTAATTATTAGTAATGTTATAATTTACATGTATTTGTCATTAACTTCCTTATTAAAATAAATTAATCAGTTGCATATAGATTTGTTTATTATTTATATATAAAAGGCCATGCAACAAAAAAAATATTAAAAACATTCCAGAATTTTCCACATTCAAGCTTGTCATGTAACGCATTGTGTTTTTGCAGAAAAGTCATCTTCAAAAAACACACAGTGAAAAAAATGAAATCAACATCGTGAGATGATAACCTGGTCTTGATGTTTCTAAACAAGAAAAAAAGAAACAGAGATTCAATGATTTAATGCCAAATAGTCTGAGTGGTCTGGTGTATTTATTTGGGTCAGAAAAGTTAAGCATGATACATGTATGCTGTGCTCGTTCATTTGCACAGTATCTCAACTAGATGCAATACGTGTGGCTAGTTTAGTTTGTTTGGCAATTGTCTTTTGCAGTATAGTTTAAATTTATGAAGGCAGACAAAAGTGAATTTTTTTTTACATTTTGTTTGTGTAATTTTACTATTCAAATATTCTCTATAGTATCACAAACTTGTGAGGTAAATGGCTTTCACGTGCAAATTTCTGCTGAATTTGTAAAACCCATTGAAGCTCTTTAAATACTAAACTGTTGTGTTAGGTTTGATAAATACATAAAAGGACTGGCAGTCAGTTTAGCTTCACCCATTTAAAATTGTGCCAGCATTAAATTAGTTTGGTATTCTATTAGAAAATGCATGCCAAGAAAATATCACTTTGTAGATTGATATGGATGAAGAATAGCACATAAATGAGGAATGTTGTGTGTTTCCCTATTCACAGGACAGCACAGAGCTATGGTTTGTCAATCATTATAAAATGTCCCAACAGAGTCAGCTTTGACAAGTCAGTACGAAATCCAACGACACTGAGTAGCTGAGCGGTCAGCATACACATGCATAAACTGTCACTGGAGCCTCCTGAGTGCTCTCCAAAATGTTTATACTATACACATAATTCATATTTGTTTACCTACTTATGTGCTCCTAGTGGGAAATGATGATCACTTGAAACAGTATTAGCATGTCAAATATTATACCAAATTTTGCAGGGCCACTCTGGGATACAGTTTGTTGAGCAAAACAAAGAGTTGCTATTGATTGTTCTCCTGTTTGACCAAATAGCTGCTCTGCACCTGTGTCAATCATTTTATTATGGTACACATAGCCCTCTAACACATTTACCAGGCAACCTACTCTTGAGTGTGTCACTCAAAGTGCTTCATGTGACTTCATTTAAATCGGTCACTTGATCTCTCCAAAGTTATTTTGATGTGTTTTTAATGATGCAAATACATTTCTGTAATCTAAACATACATCATCTGAATTTAAATGAAATAAAGTAAACTGAAACTAAAGGCTGCTGACTATTTTTTTTTATCTTTCTTGACTAAAAATTACACATGATGTACAACAGCCTAACAAAATTGTCACGGTGTTTTGATTTTTGTATCATTATTATTGGTCTTTGGTTTCATCTTGGTTTATGATTGCTAGTGTTTTGGTTTCTGTTTTGCATTTCTAGCTCTCTGGTTCTTCTGGGTTTGTGATTTCTAGTTCTTAGGTTTAGTTCAGCCCTCGTGTTTATTCTCTTGTCCCCGGTCACTGAAAACTGAGATTTTTTAAATACTCCAGTCAGGGTGGATATTTTTGAAAACTCAGTTTTTGCATTTGTGTGGACGAGAAAAACGCAGCATCAAAGGTGTGCGCCTTTTTTGACGTCACACTGTGCGCCACGTTATTGTTTCAGTGAAATGAATTTCTACAATACTGTTAATTGTACTCTCTGCAGTGTTTAAATGCTTACATATACACACACAGTTACTGTCCCTCCACATACAGTGGGGCAAAAAAGTATTTAGTCAGCCACCGATTGTGCAAGTTCCCCCACCTAAAATGATGACAGAGGTCAGTAATTTGCACCAG
>NW_024586283.1:0-5184 GCF_018398535.1 Haplochromis burtoni
A
The DNA here is from genome assembly GCF_018398535.1 of Haplochromis burtoni. NCBI lineage: Eukaryota > Metazoa > Chordata > Actinopteri > Cichliformes > Cichlidae > Haplochromis > Haplochromis burtoni. The sequence goes on from NW_024586283.1 coordinate 2, forward strand.
TAACGGTGGTGTCATCTGCAAACTTGATTAGCTTGACAGACTGGTGGGTGGAGGTGCAGCAGTTGGTGTACAGGGAGAAGAGCAGAGGAGAAAGAACACAGCCCTGAGGATTGACACGAGACAAAATACTTTACAACTCCACAACCTTATTAGTGCAAAAAAACCCCCATCAATGTATTTTCACTTAAACAAGCAGCTGTTTTTTATGTGCATTAAAGTTATATTAAAATGTAACAGTGCAAATGCAAATTCCTCGCTGACAGTTTAACCAAATGGCATTTCCAGTGGAAACTGCCCGACATATCCTCAGCATAACCATGTGTAATATCCACACAACTTAAACAGAGGTTAAACACACACAATATGGTAACATTATGTTGAAGCACAGCACGTATCACTCCGCGAGGCTCCGCCTACGATAGCCGTAATGCTCCGACAATCCATCAAGCGGTGCGGCTTCGTGGCTTAGCAAAGTCGCACTAAAACATTTGACAGATTTTCGAGCGCCGTGCACATGAAATCGTTTCAAGGTCAGTAAACACAACCAGAGTTCATACATAAGGCACACGGGATTATAAGGGGCTCTGTCGACTTTCAGAAAAATCAAAGGATTGATTTTAAGTGCGCCGTATTTTCCAAACAACACGGTAATAACGACGGCCCGCTAGCATGCGCTACCAAAAATTGTGCTTTGTTTTGTATCTGACGGGCGAAAGCTAGACCAGTTCCACACCACTGAACCATTTTTACAAACCAGTTCTGTTTAAAAGTTTCATTCAACGATCCGCTTTCGCCCTTCTCATTCTCCGTCGCTGCCATGCTTTTTCCGCCATGTTCGTATGAAAACAAAGGCTCTGCACATGTGCGTTTTACCCATATTCTATCGCCATATTTCATTTTCATTTCTTGGTAACGGCTCCGCTTCTCTGCTCTTCGCGGATGTTGTGTAGACAGACAACATCATCGTCAATGCTCCTGTTGTGTTATCAGTTTTTTACAAACTGGGTTTGATGTTTTTAATCATTTTGTAGATGAGACCTAACGAGCGTAGTACAGGTTTAGACTGCCAAGCTGGCACATGTGGTGATTTAAACCCATTTCGACAGGCTGTGCACACATTTACTCACTGACATTCAAACTCTAAAGTCTGTGATTCTTAAATGTTGCAGATTTCATAGAAATCTCTTCTTTTCTATGTTAAGCCCAACATCAGTTCCATGAGAAAGCAGACTTCCCTGTGTAAAAGCCCCTCACGTATACAGGCACACCGCTCTTCCTCCTCCCTGCTCTGCTTCATCACGTGAATAACCAGCAAGACCAGAAGGCATTGTGCAGACACATACAGACTGCAGTAAGTGGCACACAGAGAAAAGAGTGTGAACTTATTTTTACTGCTTTAATTTAAAAGGTTGCAAACTGTGATGTGTGTAAAGAGTATCTGCTACCGTGGCAACCGATTTTTTCACAGATACAAAACACATACGTCTACGGGAGCCATGACTGACGTGTAAAATCCATCATCAGCTAATGTTCATTTTAAAAGTGCAGTTGGATTGATTACCTATACACTCTATTCAGACATTCAAATAATATATACAGCTGAAAATTGTTTAATGAATTATTTTATTGGAAATAAAAACATATCTCAAACCTGAAATAAAAATAGATAATTGTAATAACTTTGTGTTAGCTGTGAAAGCAGCACTAGAATAAAATTCAACTTAGTTTCATGTATATAGTGCTAAATTACAGCAACAGTTGCCTCACAGTGGATTATAAGGTAAAGACTACAATAACACAGAAAACCCCAACAGTCGGACACCCCCGTGAGCGTTGGCAGAAAGAAACCTCTGGTGGAATCAGGCTGGGTAAGGGCCTGCCATCTGTCACGACAGGTTGGGGATGATAAGAGAGCAACGCTGTGGAAGAGAGAGAGGAATAATAACTAATGATTCAATGCAAAGTTGTGTACGAATATATGGAGAGTGAAAAGAGCAGAGTAAAGAAGAAACACTCAATGGCCCTTGGAAGCCCACAGAAGGCCGGGTTCAGGGTCACCTGCTTTATCAAACAGAAAGTTCAACTCATAATCTTAAAAGTAGAGAGCAGACAGGCGGCCTGTCTCCTGCATCTGGCACAGAAAACGAACTGCTGTTCAGAGAAGAAGCCAGTTCCAAGAAATCAAGAAATTCATTAGTGACACTAATCATATTTCTGCTTTTCTACATATTTGGCAAGAAACCTGGTAAATAAATACTAGAATCAGTCCTGGTTTTTAACATAAACATAATCAGCTAATTATCCAGTCTTTTAATAGTCATGAAAATATGTTCAGATCTAGCGTACTGATGATGCATTCACCTCATAAATCACGACTCACTGCTCTCCCAAACATGCATAGGCTTCCCTTATATGTTAAAAGTATCTTTATCTCTGATACTGTCCTTGTATTTACTTGCTATCAGATTGATACCAAATTTTGAAGCATCGCACTCCATTAACAGAGAATCTATAGTGCCTTTAAATCATGCTGTAAATGACAGAAAAACGAACACAAAACTTTAACACTCATGATAGTTTCATGACTGATGCATAAATTAGATGGTTTGGCCTCTTTCCTGTTTCCGTATACAAGGCTCCAGTTCAACCAATGTGGTTGCAAATGTGACCTCATTTCTCGATGATGCGACTAAAAAAGATTCTAAGTGGCACCGGTGTGACCAGCTGTTTGAGTGAAGAAAGTCTCCGTGTAGCAGGCAGCAGCAAACAGGTCGTCAGAGGAGCCGATGTGATGATTAAGTTTAACATTGTCTACAATATTACCAGCGTGCCAAAGCACTTTATGCACAAGCACTTTTTCAGTAACTTATCTTTCTTGTAGAAATGTGCTCCAAATAAAGAACTTTGTGTTGACAAGATTGTTAGTTAATCATTTACAAATCAATGTTGTCTGTATGGACAGCAATTTCCCCCCCAGAAAGTGTACGTGCCTGTGGTGTTAAGCGATGCGGTTGAACAATTTGGGTGCACCTAAGAAAAAGAATTAGGCACACCAGTGCAACCGTGGCAAAAAGTTAGTCTAGAGCCCTGCTATATCTTATACACCAATAGGATTGCCTTTCATATATTACTATTTGGGCTCAAATTTTGGGGGGTGTTTGAAGGGGCACAAAGATATCAAAAATAACTCCCCTCAAATTTCTTAAACCAAACGTAACAAGCCTGTTTGTGAAAATGGATTAGAAAGTACAGATATTTGGGTAAAAACATGAAAACTTGCCAGAAAGACAAATAGTTTATAAAGATTCAGATTCAAGATTCATGGTCTTTATCGTCAGTACAACAATATACACAGTATACAGCGTACCGAGAGGCCGTTTCACCCCAAGCCCCCCATGGTGCATTATAGGTATATAAGAAATATATCTCCAAGAGATATCAAACTAGAAATTACAAATAAATAATAACTTGCTAAATTTAGGTAAAATTAAGAGCTTTAAAGGTACTATTACTAACTACATATATGTACGATACACAAAGACGGGACAGAGACAATACAAAGTGGATTGTGCAGTAGGTGTTGAATACCTGGTTGAGTTATGGTCAGGATATTGTAAAGACAGGACGAAGACATGTGCAAGATGCAAAATGTGCAAATATAATATAATTTGGATGTGTTCAGTAACTATGTGACTGAGTGTGCAAATAAGCATGTTGTTCCCAGGTCCAGTTTGTTGTGGATTTGTGGAAGTTTTTGTTGTTTTTGAGTCCTTTGGTGAATACTATATGGCACATATGTCAAAGTCAAGGACATTTATATCCGGCCCGCGAGATCATTTTATATACGGTAGATGTACTATTATTGTTATGCATGGCCCGGTGATATGAGGCGCTAATAACACACAAACTACAGATCCCATAATGCAGTGCTGCAGCCTCCTTGCTGAACGCTAGGCTAACTGGGAACATTTGCATCAAACAAGTCAAACTTCTGTTATTGCGAAGCTAGCCGCTCACAATGGTGGAGAGAAAAGTTGATTCTGAAAGCAGAGCCTTTCAGCACCGGTGGGAGGCTGAATATATGTTTACAGACATGCTGGTAAACCCGTGTGTCTTAGTAGTGGAGCTAATGTGGCTGTAATGAAGGAATTTAGTTTAAGACGGCACTACGAGACAAAACGTCAGGATAAGCTGAAAAACCGAAACGCAGAAACTACAGGAAGTAGAAGAGCTGAAGAAGAATCTGGCATTTCAGCAGACTTTTTCACCAGAGCAAAATCACAAAGTGAAGCTGTTGTGAAAGCAAGTTTTATTGTAGCAGAGGAGCCAAATCAGCCCGGTACCACTCTGAAGAGCTGCAGGATGAAGCTGTGCGACGTCTTGTGTCCAGACAAAATGCAGATTTTGGCAAATGTGAGCCTGAGCAGAAATACGATTGCTGATCGGGTTTGTGAGATGGCCACTGATTTTTTTTTTTTTTTTGTGATTGATATTTTATTGTACTTTTAGAACACTACAGTCCACTGCAGAGACAGATTACATCACATGAAAAAACATCAGCATAGCAGCAGAACAGTAGAGAATACCAAACCAAAATGAGGGGGGGCAAACAAAGCAAGAGATAAACAAAAACATGAAAAAACAACAACAACAAACAAACAAACAAAAAAGAAACAAAAACAGCCAGCCTTTGACTATGTGGGTCTTAGTGCATGCCACACTCTGACATCCCTGAGAGTGCTTTGTCAGAATTCCAATGTCTGTCCCACTCTAAGGTCTAGGCTGTTCGTTTTATTCTGGACAGATATGGATCCCACTTCAGATGGAAACTCTCCACTTTATTCAGGAGCCTGTATGAGAGTTGTTCTAGTGCAGCGAGTCTCCCTAGTTGAATATGCCATACAGAGACAGGTGGGGTGGAGGGGGCCTTCCACTGGGAGATAATGAGTTTACGCCCCAGCATCAATGCAGTCTGTACCCACTCAGCAGCCTTAGGTGGAGCATATTTAAGGAGTGATGGGTCCCCCAAAACAAATAGTCTTGGTGAAAAAGAAATATCCCATCGTATGGCTGATTTGATAAAGTCATGTATCTCAGTCCAAAAGATTTGGGTTTTAGGACAGCTCCAAATCATATGGGTCAATGTGCCTACCCCAGTCTGACATCTCCAGCATTCAGGGGAC
>NW_024586284.1:0-5183 GCF_018398535.1 Haplochromis burtoni
TATATAATTATTATTATTACTGTGAAAAATAGGTCAGCTTATGCAGATGTTGTACATGGAAATCCAAATGGGACACAGTGAGTGCATGCAGCAGTTTGATACATCAGTCTATATCAGCTATTTGAAATTAGATTTAGATTGAGAGCAATAAAATTGCTTGGTTAGGTTTAGGAAAAGAACAACCCCGTGCCGACTGCTCTCTTAGGTAGTGCTTCCTTGACGAAGCTGATTGGCAACAGGTAAGTGTGATTACTCCAGGTGTGGCTGGCTCCAAGGCGGGAAGACTCCCCAGGTCTGGTGTGGCAGCAAAGCGCGAACACCTCAGCACACACACACACCCCAACATGTACACAGGGAAACGGGGACAATCCTGAGAATCTGATAGAATATTCATTAAACCCAAGAGAACATATGAGCCCATGACAAATATGTGAATGAGTTTAGCATTGAGCTGTGCTCCAGTATGTCGGCAATATCTTTGGCGATGTTGTGCCAGACGACGATGGCGTCTCAGATTTGGCTGGGGAAGATGCACTCTGAGCCTTCTTCATTACGAGATCCTGGAAGCACTGATCAATGTAATCTTGGAGAGCCTCTAAACTCTCCCCGTTGTTCTCCAGGGTGTTGGAGATGATTTAGACAAATATTGTTAGTTATAAGACAATTGATAAGTGTATTTGGTAATACTGAAGCTTAAAGGAATTTGTTCAATTCTAAACTACCATTCGCTTTAATTTTCCGCCAAAATCTCTGGCGTCTGACGTCAGTTACAACTAGAGATGGACCGATCCAATATTACGTATCGGTATCGGTCCAATACTGACGTCAATTACTGGATCGGATATCGGAGAAAAATAAAAAAGTGTAATCCGATCCATTAAATATCAAAAAAACACCTCACAAAACTTGCGACATGGCGTAACTCGGCTCATAACCGTAGCACATCACAGCAGAACGGGTCACGTGATAGAGCGGCTGTGTGTATTTGCAGCCTCGCTAGCAATCCGGCATTTCATCTCCGAGGAAGTTATCCCCGAGAGAAGTAAAGCAAGTGTGTAAGTTCATCTCTGAATGTTTGTAAAGCATTCCAGCGTTAAGCTTAACAACCAATATATGGAGCGACTGCCTCTTCTCTCTCTCTCTCTCCTGCTGCTACTTCAATCGAAACTGATCAATGATCAGCTGATCGGCTTTTCTGTTGCGAGTCCGTCTCTCTTGTTTGTTTATTGTTCACTTCACGCCAGAAAGAGGAAACCAGCGGCTGAACAACAGCAGCACGTTTTAGCTTGATAAGCTGTTGTTAGAATTTATTTAATATTACTTTCTACACCAGGATTTTTTTCTATGTAGCTGACGGCTGGTAACTGTGCAGGGGCGGATCTAGCAAAGTTTAGCCAGGGGGGCCGATAGGGCATGAACAGGGAAAAGGGGGCACAAAGACATACTTTTCTTTCTTATTCTCATTTAAAATGTCGAGCTTTTAATAAATAATTATCCGAATCTTACACCCAAAGTTTTAATCTGATGTAAAATGTATAGAAGTCTATTACTGTATATAGTAACTATTAAGTCTAATATACCCTAGTAAGCTATAGTACTTTTTCCTTTGGAAAGATACCATTTGTTCAATCTGCAATTCTGTTGAAGAAAGATGTTGAATCTATTTAATTGTTTTTGAAAAATAATTGATTTCTGTGTATTTTTTTTTCACACTGCATCAAATTATAGTTGATTACGTCAATTAAGCATCATGAGGTGGAGGGTGGTTCCCTATTTTTTATTTATTTTTGTTGTTGCTGGGAGTTTTAGAACCCTATTAGTTGGTTAATATTGCTTAATATTTCTGCTAAGTACTCTTTAAAATACCAGAATAGGGAGGATGGTGTAGGTTTAAGTTTATTAGATTGATCAGTATTGCTGAACTATGAAATATTTTGGGTGCAGTGTATTTTTTACATACAGGTATAACAGAATAGCTTTAGTGTTTGTTTGTTTTTAACTTGAGTATGAACTTATACAAAAAGCAACAAGATATTAAAAAAGCTGTTTTATTGATTAAAAAATACACTATATTGGATTCATATCGGTATCGGCAGATATTCAAATTTATGGTATCGGACATAAAAAAGTGGTATCGTGCCATCTCTAGTTACAACATGAGTCGCTTACCTTGTCCGTCCTCAACAGTGTCATTTTTCTGTTGAGTTTGGACTTTTTCAGTCATGCTGCTGTATTTGAAGCTTTTAGTAATTAGATAATGTTGGAGCCCATTTTGATACTAGGTCCAAAATGTCAGCACTAGTGATTTAATTTCCACTTGATGTGATTTAGTTTTTCCATTAATCCATTTTTTTTCTTTTCTCAGCCCGATGCTGTGTCACTCTCACTCTGCCTGACCTCCTGTAATCATCTCATCTCCATTGTCAATTTCTCTCTACTATCCCTGGACCGATAAGCTTTGCTCTGCTTGCAGTTCTTCCCATTTATCACACAAATTTCAATAAATGAAAACAGCTATATGGGGGAAAAACCCTGAACAGATGAGAAATCTTGTGCAGTGTGCAGTGTCAAGGCTAGCTTTAGGGAAAATTCAATCAAACCTCAAGTGTCTGGGAGATTAATAGCTGTCATTATTCATTCTCAACTCAAGGTGCTACATGCATGCGGTTCATGTGAGTGCATGAAATGTGATAGAAATAGATTATATTTCCTCTGCAGAGCCTGAGCTGCTGATAATAATTTTTAAAAGACAATAAAAGCCCAAAATCTGTTCTGTAAACTGCTTTAAATGAACCTGGGGAGAAAAACTCTTTTAAATAACCCAGCAGGCTTGGGTCAGGCACAAGTTGAGCTTCTTCCTCACTGCTTTCTCTTCCGGTTTACCTAACACAGGCTTTTCTCCTCCGTGTCCTAGAACATAACTGACAACGAAATTAAGTGGCGGTGGGCTAGTGTCAGCGGCGAATTATGGAGGATGTGACAGCTCTGCGTTGATGGCAGATAATCGCACAGCATAATAATCTCTGCCAAGAGAATTGCTCCAGGCTTCTTTATGGTCATAGTAACTGAATCCTTGTCTGGCGCTGTAGGTAAGTCAGATAACACAGGCACCGTTTTGTAGCTCGTGGGCACACGCTCTTGCAAACGCATAAACTCACTATCATCCGTCTTGCTTTTGTAAAACACAGGAAGCCCACATGTGACTTATGCCACTGTCAGCTCAGCAGCACCTCCAGGAACAATATCAACTCCAACACCCACACTCCACATGCACACCCACACCCATACACACAGAATGAGTGTACATTTACCCAGTCATGACAAATCAGCCTTTCCACTGGCTGCTCCACCTTAGGGGGTTGTAACAACAGTGTCAGCTCAGATGAGGGAAGAGGCATCTCTCCCACACAGAACCACTGATTCTTGTGAGCGCTTTTACTTTCATGTTATTGGTCTGCTTTATTTCATTACACTCTAGAGTTTTATCGGGGTGACTGTAGCTGAATGAAGTTTCCCCAGAAATGACTTTAATCTGGCTTGTTTTCATCTCACAGTTGATCTGTTTTCTTTTGACTCAATGGGCAAGGCAGCTGTGCCGAGCGAGCAGTTTGATGCAGTTTAATCACACAATTTGTGACGTTAAATTTGAATATTTTGACATGTTTTTCACCTCCACCCCCGCGCATGTTCATCGTGAATTACATTCACTTTACAGCATTTTCCTCCTTTTGTTGGGATTCAGCTGGCTGACTAAACACAGGAAAAGACCAGTGTCTGTCAGTGATAATTACTTATGCAAATAAGCCCAGCACAGTAATTACAACTTACCAACACACATAAACACACACTGTGTGGCTACAGTGGCGTTCATCCTTGAAAACAAAGCTATCATAATTATTTAAACTGTCATTTACACAATGAAAAGACCATTTAAGACCACAGATCAATTTTTCACATAAGTCATGAATAAATGAAAAGTAGTTATGGTCCAGCTGGTTCACCTGCAGCAAGCAGAAAGGCATTTTAGCATGTGGAGGTTTGAGGTGGAGTTTGTTGCTCCACCACAGTCTCATGAAATACCACCTTGCTGTTGCAATGCATGGGGGGGAAAGCCAAAACTCTCATTTCACTTGTCACTGGGAAATACAGACTGCAGACTGGGTGCAGTGAGTTTTACAGCAAGGCAAGCAGAGAGAATTACAGCCCCCACCATCAGCATTAATTGGATTGATGATATTGCAGCATATTTCTAAAGTCAAGATCATTTTAAATAGTTTATATTCTGTATAATGGCCAGCATCATTTTCCTGTGAACTCATAGTGGGTCATCTGATTGTTTGGGGTTTGCTAGTTTCTCTCTATTACTGAAGGGTTGATACTTTACAGTATAAAAGGAGGCTTAATATTATTTCAGAATTATATTTATTGGTACTATTTGATCATCCGAGTTCTTCCCAAATGATCTAAAACATAACTGAATATCAATAGTAAGAGTTTTTAAAGGGATTGCAGTAGCACTCTGATTATACGGAAACATAAAATTACATATTTGGTGAGTCTCAAATATGTTTAAAGTGAATATATCAGTAATATGTTCACTCACAACATTTTTTCTTACCAAATTCTACAATATTTATTTGCTGACTGCAGAGTTATTGAACTTTTTTATGGTTGTGGCCAGGCACTGGAAACACGTTACCTCAGGATAGGAAAAAAACACAAAACTTATTTCCCAAACCTAAATCTAGGCAGGGCTTCCAGTGCTTAAAGTCAAGTGTAAAAAGTTCTTTATTTATAAACAATTATACATTTTATGGAGACAGTGTTATAATAATTTCTATAATTTTTATTACCGTAATTGTCGGGCTATAAGCCGCTACTTTTTGCACAAGCTTTGAACCCTGCGGCTTTTAGTCAGGTGCGGCTTTTCTATGGATTGTCCGTGATTTTTGTCATATCGTAAGACGATTTGTTTTGTGTGTTCCGCTGTTGTACAGCACTACGTTGCCTGGCGGAAGGATCGGGGTTCAAGAGTGGTATGTTAGTCACATGTCCGTCCGCCAGGCAACGTAGTGCCGTACGAAGTAGCGCGAAAAACAAACTTCAAAGTAGCGGTATGCATTCAGCGGGAGTCATGGATGATGAGCGGCGATAAACTTGCAAGTTATGCCCAAAAAGCAAGT
>NW_024586285.1:0-5181 GCF_018398535.1 Haplochromis burtoni
TTGGGCCGATGCACCAGAGGTCCCCTGCACTGGGGCTGAGCCCCCATGCACCCACCCGCCCACTGCTCCGGCGACACAACAGCCAGGACCCAAGCCCCCAAGGCCCGGCCAGCACCCCAGACCGGGGGGCGGAGCACCCCCAGACCCCCAAGCCTGTCCCGGACCCTCCCAGGGGCAGCCAGGCTACCAGGCCAGTAACCAACGTCCGCCAGCACAGATCCTCCCCCATCTCCGCTGTACGCAGCCACAAGGAAAACACTATCTAAGAGCCCCCAAAGCTCCTAACCAGGTCATGGCCACATCCCCCAGGTTAGGCCCTCTAGGGAAACGTCCCTAGAGACTCCCCAGATGCCCTAAGGCCATCCCTACCCCCATATCAACAACAATAGCGAAGGCAGGACCAAACCATGACCCCCCACCCCCACTAGGTGATGAAGCCGATCAAAGGAGCCCAAAGGGATTGATCAAATGTGATGGCAGAGGTTGTATCAAGACTAATGTGATCTATTAGATGGTTTTTATATTGGTTAAGTTTAGTTGATTTTATTGAAGTGGGCGGTGCCAATCTGACGTTCGGCTGACACAGATGAAAGGACAGCGTGATGTCACACAAGAGATTTGTTAAGAGGGTGGCTCCTTACATCTTAAAAAAAATCCTTAAATAGGCAAGAAAGTTGTATGGTTCAACCATTTACTTGACACCTTTAGCATCAAAAGCTATGAACAGAAGTTCAACCCTGTCTTCAACAAAGCGAATCTAAATTCTCAACAAAGAGACACAGATTTAAACACAATGGAAGAAACAATGGAACATGACATAGATAGAAGAGCATCTCTAAATTCTGAAACAAATTCAAACACAATAGATCCGGAAGTGCACATGGATTTTATAATCAGCTGTCTAATTAAACTGCTAACAGATATCCAGGACAGTTCTGCAGAAGGAGAAACCTCTTTGGAAAATTATGTAACCCCAAATAAATCCTCTGTTAAACTTGAAGCCTGCGGGCCACTGAAAAACCAGTGCGATGCAAAAAAAGAAGAGGATAAGGCATGGCTGAAAAGACTTATTCAAGCTTTTATTTCGCAGCTTGCGAAGATATCAGAGTACGAGCCTTCCTATTCTCTCCAAAAACATCTTTTGGATTTAGTTGGGCCTCAACTCGAGGGAAATGATTTACCTTTAGGCCTAGAAAGACAGGAACATTTTGCCAGTATTGCTAAATCAATTTGCACTAGTTTTAGCGAACGCAAACCGGGAGTTGATTTACTCGATTTAATTAATCCACAGAAACCTGGGGCTGACAAAACAGTTGCCTTAATATTCCAAAAAAATTGTTTTGGCAGCAAATTATATCCATCCGTTAGAATTGTTTCAACAGAAAGAAAAATACAGATTTTTGGTGAAAATCTGTGTGTATGAACTTGTTTTGCAGGTTGTAAAAAAATCAGGGAACGTCATCAGTGAGGAATTACTTTTAGCTATCTCCAACCGGCTTACTGCGAAAATCTGGGATGCAATCACGTATGACTTTTATAAAATGCCCTTAGCAAAATTCAAAAACTTCAACAAGGTGATTTTCAAGTCCCTGTGTAAAAGGTCGCCTGCAAGATCTATTCTGGAAAATATGAGATTTGATCCAGGCCTCGACGAAGTTGTTAAAATTTTCATAGACGAGGCAGCCAAAAAATCCAAGGTACGTCGATTTTTCGCATTCATTTGGAAAATGTTTTGCTGCACCAGGAGACAAAGCCCCAAGGAGGAATCTAATGATGACTCTGATCCGGACCCGGAACAAAAACCAAAAACTGACAATCCCAAAACACCAGCGCACTGGAGAGACAGTGACATCTCACAGACTATTGACAGAATGGGAAAGAAACAAAACTACAGATTTTAAGTGGAAATCTGTATTATGGAACTTGTTATCCATGTTGTAAAAAAAAATCAGGCTTTGTCATCAGTCTGGAAAACATTTCAGCTATCACCAACTGGCTGTCTACTAAAGTCTGGCCAAAAATCAGGCATGTATCTCATAAAATCCCCTTAAAGAAGTTTGAAAACTTACACAAGGCGATTTTCAAATCCCTATGTCTGTCACGGTCTGGCTGGCAGACCGTGGGGATATGGGGGAAGGAGGACCCAAAACGCATGGTTCTGCGATGCAAACAGTGCACTTTATTTACAGTGAAGGTAACAGATGCACAATAAATCCCCTTTGCTCCCTAGACTCCCATGTGTGTGTTCCCCTCCGACGTCCGTGCTCGTGCTCCCGGCAGTTGTGTTTCTGCACACCCTGTGCGTGCTGCCCTTCTGGTCCCTCGTTCCACCTGCAGGACAAGACAGAAGCAGCCGTTAAGCACTGAACCCGCGCGCACACACGATCCGCACTTCCTAATACTACACACTGACTTGGAGTCTTAGCTTAATGATCCCGCGCCGGTGGGAGCTCCAACACTCTCCTTAGTAGCTCCCCCGACGAGCCCTGATCACCAACAATTGTGTGGCAGGAACTTCAGGTGTGGCCAGTTCTCCTGCAGCGCCACACCCATCAGGCCTGCATATGGCTGTTCTCCATCCTCCAGCCACACATGTACACACCCTGCCTCTACATATGAGTGGAACACAGAACACAGCATAGTGCAGAAAAACACACATCCCCAAATAACAACAACAGCACTAATAATAATAATAATAATAATAATAATAATAATGCATCCTGCTCACGGACCCCCGAGTCCTCCAGAGCCGGGTCCGTGACAATGTCAAAGGTGCAAAAACAATTCTGCTATTGATGGTATCAAATCAGGATGTCATCAACAAAGAAATTTTTAACTTTTTCATGAAAAAGGCAGCCAAAAAATCCAAAGTACATCGATTCTTCGCATTCGCTGGCAAAATGTTTGGTTTCACCAGCAGACCAAATGTGGTTTCCCCAATGGATTCTCCACTTTGCCAAAGCCAGAGTGAGTCTGATGAGTCTAAAGATGATTCTGACCTGGACCAGTCCCGTACTATTTGCCTTTTGAATGAATCTGATGCTGTCAATTCACAGGAAAAGCCAAAAAAAACAAAACTAAAAAAAGATCAATCACCAGAAAGAGAAACAGTGGAACACATATGGAACAAATTGGAGAGGGACACTCTGTCAGTGTGTCATGGCAAAATACCAATCTTTCCTTTTTTAACCATATAAACCTCAGCTTCCCCAGCTTTATTTAACTCTGATTCCCTCCAAAAACCTTTTCAATTGGGCCAACTTCAGGCCCAGCAGGATTTCTCTATCAGTGAAGATTTAATGGCAGGCAGCCAAAGTTTCCATCATGTAGGGAAAACATAAAACTAATTAGAGACTTTAGATTGGCTAGTGTTAAAATCATAATGGCTCTTTAATCAATCCAGTGATTGTTGAAACCTATAGAACGGTCACAGCAGATGGCCGCCCCAAACTGAGCCTGGTTCTGCTGAAGGTTTCTTCCTATTAAAGGGAGTTTTTCCTTCCCACTGTCGCCAAAGTGCTTGCTCAGAGGGGTTTGTCTGTTGGCTTTTCTTTTTAACACTGTAAGGTAACAAACTCACAGTAATACACTGTAAAGTTGTTACATCTTACAGTAGGGATGTCGAACTCCAGGCCTCGAGGGCCGCTATCCTGCAGGTTGTCGATGTGTCCTTGAGCCAACACAGCTGATTTAAATGGCTAAATTACCTCCTCAACAAGTTCCCCAGAGGCCTGGTAATCAACTAGTCATTTGATTCAGGTGTGTTCACCCAGGGTAATATCTAAAACCTGCAGGATACCAGCCTTCCAGGCCTTCGAAGAACACAACTATGTGTGTTAATTAGCTTAGTCAGGTTGTATTCAAGTTGAGTGAAATCATGGTAGTACCAAATGATTCTCTTCTTGCAGCTGTGTATAGATAGATAGCAGGTGTGTTAAGAGCAGTGATATTTACATTATGACTAAATGTCTGTCAGAATGGTCCGCATCACACATTACTCACTTTCTCTCTCTTTGAGGATTGTTTGATCATTTAAATACTAATTGTTCCAGCAACAAAGCCGAAACTCAGACTAAACTATCCACTGTTGGGATTTAAATATATATGCTTAAAAGGCCCTGGGACCATTTTGTGGCTTTTGCATTTTTCAATTCCAAGCCATTTGCACTGTGTTGAATGGAATATAGCCAAATTGAGGGTGACACTTTGGAGTCTGGGCCTTAAATATTTTTATTTGTCCACCAGGTGGCGCCCTTTGTTCATATTTTCAGCATTGAACGAACTCAAGCCAAAAATTCTGATTTTGAGCGTGTCTTTCAGGTTTAAAAAGTGGAAAGAAAGAGTGGTGTTGTGTGTCACTATCGATGATCTTTATATAAAGGTCTTTGGGTCTAAAAAAAAGAAAAAAAGACACAAACACACTTTTTTTTCCCAAAAGTATTTAAAAGTATTTCCTCTCAGACGGCCACACTCCAATGCAAACAAATTAAATATAAAAGCAAGGACCAAAAGCAAATAAGATTTTATTTTTCCCTTCAAAATCACTTTTTAAATACAGCTGCGGTTGAATGACCTATGACCCGGAAGTAGTCATTGATGGAAAGCTAAGACACCGCATTTCTAAATAGACGCAATGAGCAGAAAATGGAGCTTCTCTCCTCTCACACTGTCATGGATCATGTAGCGACACCAATTATCTGCAAATTGTGAGCGAAGAGGAGATCGATGGGAACAGCCACAGAATGATTTCAACAAACTGACGGACAATGACTGTGCTCCGGAAGCAGCGTACAGCGTCTGACTTGGCGTGTGCAAAAAATGCGCACTACTGATGGGATTTCCGGCTCTTTCGGTTTGGCTCACCAAAAAGAGCCGGCTCTTTTGGCTCCGAACCGGCTCTTCAGGTTGTTTTGTTGCTTTAATTAATTTATTATTAACAATAAAATAAAATTATGCACAAAAGGAATTACTGATGTACAAAAAAAAGTGGTTTTATTTATATATGTTTATATATAAATGTATGCGGTGGCCCCTAGAGACAAAACACGTACAAACTCCAAAAAGCACATACAAACTCCAAAACACATTTCTAGCATGAACTGAACTTCCAAAACAGAGCTACCTAGATCACTTAAATTACACAATTGACTATGTGCACGTTAGCATATGCTACTTCCGGTG
>NW_024586286.1:0-5177 GCF_018398535.1 Haplochromis burtoni
TATATATATACATACATACATACATACATACATACATACATACATACATACATACATACATACATACATATACGGTGGAACAAACTCTGAGTGGTTAAAACCTCAGTTTTTACATATTCAAACCACTGGTATGAAATGTGTACTTTCCCTTCATGTGCTTTACCCTCATAGTCTCTCATCTCTTTATTTCTGTTGATGCAAATTTTGCTGAGTTTTGGATTTCTTCTCACCAGTCTTGAAAAACAAAGTAAAAAAATTATCAATATTAATATTGTCACTGTTTTAAGAATATTCTGCAGCTGAATGCGGATCACAGTAAAATATACTGGGATATGGTCATAAGTTGAGGTTGTTAGGCAATCATGGCAAATGCATTCATTATTTTTAATACAATGAAACACTGAGCTGTCCTCACCACTGACACTTTGGAAAGTTTACAAGGACTTGATTCAGAAGTCAAAGCATACCTAATTTAAAGTGGGCTGATCTCCCTTCTGCTAATCTCTGGTAGATTTTGCAAAGATTAATATCCAATATTGATTGAAGATGGATAACCGCGAGCCCCTGGATAGTACTGAGACACTGACTGATACACTGAGGAGGAATGGCATCAACATGAACTTTAAATCACTGAGATAACTAAGAGACTGAGTGTCACTAACACATAATCAGACAGAACAATCGGAGGCAGAGATTTTAAACCTTCTGTTTAAGTGGAGTTTGATTGCAGGTGTTTCAGAAAGCAGAGTGAAAGAAACATGTGAAGGCCACAGCTTGAGCGCGAGACAAACAGCGTTGTTAAACATTTTTTTAACATGTTTTTAACATGTTCAACATCTGTGCATGCTTCGCAACGATCGAAACAGACTTTTCTTCGTAGGTTACATTCAAATGTTTTATTTGTGAATATATTGTTGGGGAAAACTAGTTTCCTGTTTGGCACTGGGAGAGAAGAAAGAGAAACAGATGCTCCCGAAGGACTTGGTTTAGAAAGAAGCTTTAAGTAAGCTGCACATTTGTATGGTTCAAATTAAAGTGTTTTCAGTGTGGGAAAATGGTTGATGTACTGAGCTACATCACACACTGAGGTTTCTGTGGTTATTTTACAGCAGAGTGCCAGAAATATCAATCGGATGATCTAATGTAACTGTGGTTTAACAGCAACATCACAGCAGTTTGAGACTGCAGGTGGAACAAATACCTGCAGCCTTCAGACGACTGCAGAGAACTGCAACTATCAAGGCTTCACGTTAGCTTTCTAACTGTTGTGGATTACAGAACTGGTAAGAATAACTAATTAATTTTATTCCATCTGCCTCACAGTTAAATAAATCTTCAAATATTGGCTTCATTTGTCATGGTCATGCATATTACAAAACTCTACAGATAATTTGTCCATGTATACGTTTAGGAAAAATATGAAACACACGCTGTGTAAAAAAAACAATTAAAAAATTTCTGAATTCTAGATATATGAGAACAGTTTATGAACACATATCAGTATTTTGTGTTCAGCAGTTCCTGCAGGTCGTAGCTGCAGGTGTTTTCATAAATTTTTGTAGTAATGAAATAAACTGTCTGTCCGTAACTTTCAGAGATGAACACAGTTTGAAACATAATCCTTTATTTCATCTAGATTTAGGTGTTCAACTCACTCTAATGCTGCACATACATATTTCTCATTTTATTTAGGTGCCAAAGTAAACTTTATTTTTGAATTGCTTTGTGTCTGTTTAGACATTGCTGCTGTTCTACATACACAAATCCAAAATTATTATATTTTACTCCTAAATAAAACGATCCACAAAGTATTTACAATGTCTTTACTTTAAAATACTATGGAGGAGGAGGCATTTCAAGGGGAATAAACAGTGTGAAGTGTTTGGGTAGATATAACTTTTTTGTCACTGATGATTCATTTTACACAGAACACATTTTGAGTCTCAGCCATGTGGACACAACAGAGAAACTTCTTCTATTTGGCCATTGGTGAGATGAACTTTATATCACTTAATTATTTTCTTTCTTTGCTATACTAACGATGGGCGTAACTTTGTGCTGAACATTGGGGGGGTCAAGATCTCTGTCCAAATAAATAACTAAATCTGTGTAAATTCCCAGATGATTAAACATGCAACTATGTTGTGGGTATTAACTGAAATGAGTAAAGAAAATCAACAGCCTATTTAGGCAAGATAATTCATAATTTTATTAGGGTGGTTATATTGGCTGGGTCTGATTTTGAGGGGATCATAACCCCCCAAGCCCCCTGGAAATTACGCCCCTAATACTAACAGAGTTTGTCAGAGGACTCCGGCAATCAGTGTTCAGTTCCTTAAAGGTTTTCTGTTCTGTCATTTAATTCTTTTCTTAATTTGGTATGCTGTGTTCAGTTTAAGTTTTTATTGTATCCAGACAGGAAGAGCTTATCATTTCAGAATAATGAATTCTAATTTCTTTTCTACAGTCACTTCTTTGTCTGCATCTTCAGCTGTCGAAGGTCAGTCATGTTTGTTAAACTGAGTTTCACATGCAAAAGTTTTCTTTAAATAGTCTCATATATTGAAATTAAACTGTGCTTGGATGAGGGTGTTCCCCAAAACACCAGACTGATAAATGAAATTACATTATATGATTTTTCCCCCTCTTCTATTTGGCTTTATGTTTATCTATTATTTTGATTAATTCTCAGTTTTTATTTATCCGTCTTTTATTATTTTTCTTTAATAATTAAATAAATTGTTTTAAATATGGAGCAGCTCTTGTGACTGTCTAGAGCTGGGAACAAGAAGCAGAGTAGCACAATTACATACCTCTCTGCAGCTTCTGTCCTCCGGTTATCTCCCAAATCCTCCCAAAACCTTGGAGACTGTGTCTGCTTGCAAAAGAGTCTTTAATGCACCTTGAAGGTGTTTATATATAAATAGTGTTTATATATAAATATATATAAACGCATACATTGAATATTTTACAAACAAACAAAATTTGTTTTGATAGGTACAATATTTTATAACTTTTGTTGAAAGCATAGGACAGCACTGACTTAATTAGATGCAGAATTAAATTAAAAAGGATAAAGCAAAAAATAAAAAAAAAAGAAATACATAAATGAAATTTTAAAAAATTAATTATTAAATTCATTAATTTATTGGATGTAATTGACTTTGAAAATGAAAAATCACATTATTATAAAAAAGTAATTAGAATTCAGTAAAAGGACTAGATGTTACAGTCCCTGATAATGCATTGCTTTGGTTGGAGAGACTCTTGAGGGATGGCTGTTATGAAGAAAGGCAGCCCAGAAACTTTACCAGCAGCACACATCGTTGTGTGGCTCAACTTTCAGTCTTTTACCCAGACTAATCTGCCATTTTCCTTCCTTGGTTAGGTTTAGGGATTAGAGGTCTAGCTTATCATATTAAAATTTGGGACACATCGTCAGTAGTGGACCTTGGATTCATCGGGTGTTTCGACCATTATCACTAGACACCCTCATCCAAGGAGGCCCTGCCAGGTTTGATCAGGCCCGTGAGTGTGTCAATGGTTTATGTTAAAATTGTTATTTCTCTTCTTCTTTCTTCTGTTTAGTTTCCTTCTATCCATTCACTGCAACTGAGAAATATTTATGGAGCCTAACTTTGTCAAAGGGATAGAAAAGGTGATAGAGAGAAGTAAGACAAAAGGGACAAGATAGGAGAGAGAGCAGAGAGGAGAGCCGGAAGTGGGCGCCCGATCTGGCTTCCCATACCTCCCCGCCGGATCGGGCTGTACGCTCTACCTCCCCACTGCATCCCACAAAAGGGGAGAAGAGCAGAATATTTTCTTTTCTCTCGCGGTTAGCTGACTGCTTTAGCTGCCCAAGTGATGTCAGCCCATTTTAACCAGAGTAGCTTAAATAAAATAAAATAAGAAACAGAGTGTAATCTGCTCTTTCTTTTGTCAGATGCTCAGATAAGATTAGTTAATCCTGGGTCAGCTCGTTGCTTCGGAAGAGTTGAAATCTCCTACAACAACAGATGGGGAACAGTCTGTGATGATGGCTGGGACATCAATGATGCTGAGGTGGTCTGCAGTCAGTTAGGCTGTGGACCAGCACTGGAGGCCCCCCGATCAGCTCAGTTTGGTGAAGGAACAGGACAAATCTGGCTGGATGATATATCCTGTTCAGGAAGTGAAAGTTCTCTAACTGAGTGTCAGCACAGAGGATTTGGTTCACACGACTGTGGACATCATCAGGATGCTGGTGTCATCTGTGAGATAGGTGAGATGCTTTTTGTCTCATACACAGTATTCAGTAACAAAATGGTCCATGCAGCTGTAATCAGGACAGAAATCTGTATGTTAACTATTATAATGTATACAGTGTCACTGTTTAGCTTCACTTCCTGTTCTTTTCCCTCCTTTGTGTTCATCTTTGTTCATTTTCGTCTATAGAAGCATGCATCTCATTCCCAATCACTGTCTGTGTGTTTATACTTTATTCTCCCCAAAGGGAAGGAGTTTGTAATTGTTTCTCTGTCTGTTTGTTAGCAGTCAGCATCCACAGTTTACAAGACTTTTTTTTTTTTTTTTAATTTTGTATGATGGTTGATACCAATGACAGCTCGAGCTGATTTCATTTTTGTAAAAATCAGGTCGAGGTCACACCCAATGTGAAAATCAGTAAAAACTTTATATTACCTACATTTTTCGTTATGTCTTCAAACTTCACACCAATACACTGGGCCTTTGGGATCATGAGTATCTAGGTTAGCTAAGCACTTGATCTTGACCTTCACTGTTCAAGTCCAAGGTCAAAGTTGACCTAGAAAAAAAAAATGTCCAACAACCACATCAAGTAATATATCATATGAAAAGGCCTGAATAGAGCTGTTACGGCATCCTTGAGATGCCATAACTGGCTGACATCATCATAAAGGCAGGCTGATATCAACAAGGTGTGATAAAAACGTTTTGGTACAGCACTTGTCCATCAGGGGAGATATGCTCAGATTTTTGCAACAGCCAATGAAGACTCACTTTTGGGGTTTGTTCTGTCTCAGTGTCTTACATTTGGATGCTAGTAGTAATACGATGGCACCTATCCAAGATGGCGGCCAACCAAACCGGTTTGACAACCGGTTTGACCGGTTTCGTGCGTGTGCGCATGCGCGTTCAGTAATACGATGGCACCTGTC
>NW_024586287.1:0-5174 GCF_018398535.1 Haplochromis burtoni
ACGTCTATTGCAGCATAACTAAGGGAGGATTCAGGGTCACCTGGTCCAGCCCTAACTATATGCTTTAGCAAAAAGGAAAGTTTGAAGCCTAATCTTAAAAATTTTAAAAATCATTATTCAAAAAAAATTTTTAATGAGGGGAAATAGGCAGAGCTTTCCAGGCTCTGCTCGACTACTCATCACCTTGACAATAATCGACTGGTAAGACTCGACTGTACACTGTGTTCGTGTTTTCCTCCCAAACAATAAGTTCAGTTGGAGCAGCCTTTCAATGCCTCTCTGTGTCTCTCGCAAAGTCGACCCAGACAACAAAGTAAAGCTAGTTTTCAGCTACAAGCCCAACACGAACCCGACGTATTAGCCAGAGGTCCCTTTACTACGGTTCGGAGCCGCGGATCTGTTATATATATGTGCCAAACAGTTTTCTATACGAGATTGCTGCAAAAAGTGCAGCCTTACCTAATGTCCACCTACTGTTACTCATTTATATTAAGATTTAAACATCTAGTTGGTGTTGGTATGGAGAGTAACCTTCAGTAATAGTAATAAATCACACAGCAATAGGACATTCATGTACTATTCAAAACACGTTACTCTCATTGAGTAACGTAACAGAATAAATTACAAACTACATTTTGGGGCATGTAGTCTGTAGTGGAATACATTTTTAAAGTAACCTTCGCATCACTGATGCTGACAGACAGCTCTAACCGTGTTTGTGTATGTCAGTATGTTTGATGTAGGAGGACAGCGGGACGAACGCAGGAAGTGGATTCAGTGCTTCAACGGTGAGGAAAAAACTGATTCTTTATCGATCAAGCCTGAAAGCAGCAGGGAGTTTGATGTGTGTGTGCACTTGCGTCCAGATGTGACCGCCATCATCTTCGTGGCAGCGAGCAGCAGCTACAACATGGTGATCCGTGAGGACAACTCCACCAATCGGCTGCGAGAATCTCTGGACCTCTTCAGATCCATCTGGACCAACAGGTTCTCTGACTGACTGAAGTTGCCAATTAAACTCTGATTGGCTGCCTTAAACAGGGCAGGGATAGCTCAGTAGGTAGAGTGGTGGACCCATGATCGGAAGGTCGGGGGTTCGATTCCCCTGAACAGCTACCCTGAGGTACCCCTGAGCAAGGTACCGTCCCTACACACTGCTCCCCGGGCGCCCAATGGCTGCCCACTGCTTCACTGAGTGAATGGGTTAAATGCAGAGAGGGATTTTCCCCACGGGGACCAATAAAGTACACTTTCTTCTTCTTCTTTCTTCTAAACACTTCCTACCAACTGAGTACATGTAGTTGACTGTCCTGTTCTCTGATTGGCCGTAGGTTCCTGAAGACTATTTCAGTGATCCTCTTCCTGAACAAACAGGATGTTCTTGCTGAGAAGATTCTGGCTGGAAAGTCGAAGCTGGAGGATTATTTCCCAGAATATAACAACTACCAGCTTCCTGCTGATGGTAAATATCCAAAGAGTGTGGAAAGTTAATGTCCTTGTCTCAAAGGTTTGCACTGAATTTCAAACTTGCTGCTCCTTCCTCCTGGAATAAGCTGCAGAATGTGCAGGAGACTTAAGGTTTGACTGAGTTTAAGGCCATTTTAAATGAGCTGAATGCAGTTAATTCAGGATGCAAAAGGTGTTTCCTGAATATTATTAGCTTTGTTTCTGGCCTTGGAGCGTTGCTTCTGAAGGCTTATTGTGACTGAAGTCTGTACGTGATTTTTCTTCCCCCCCTTTTGTGTGATTGACTGCTGTATGACTTGTGTGTATATATATGTGTAGCTTACGCCTGTAATGCTGTCATTCTTGGTTGGGACTTTTAATCTTGAGACTTTTTATTTTTTCCTGGTTGAATAAACACAAATTGAAATCTGTCCCACCAACACGTGAGTGCGCCTCGAGCACGTGAACACACCTCTTGACCATGCACACTTGTTTCAGCTGTTCCAGACACTGATGAAGACCCCAAAGTGATGAGGGCCAAGTTCTTCATCAGAGATGAGTTTCTGGTAAAATCGCTTCCCGCCTTGACATCACGCTATCACACGATGGCGTGTTCAGACTAACATGCGACTCCCGTTTCAGAGGATCAGTACGGCGAGTGGTGACGGCAAACATTACTGCTACCCTCACTTCACCTGTGCTGTTGACACCGAGAACATCCGCCGTGTCTTCAACGACTGCCGTGACATCATCCAGCGGATGCACCTGCGGCAGTATGAACTGCTCTGACTGCTGGGCGCCGCCTGGCCCCGGCCACTCTGAAGAAGCCGATAAGTAATGGAAGCAGATAGCCGATCAATGCTCATAGCGTTTGTGATATTTATTAGTGATTATAGATTAGGACAGACTCTTATTAGCTGTGTGTTCCATGTTCTTTATGTCCTGCAGGGCATTGTGGTCAGAATTATTGGCATGGCAGCAATGTGTCATGTGGGAGGAGGTGGAGTCTGGAAATCTATTTTTACATGTTATTTGTGTTATCTTTGCTCTGATTGGCTGATCCATTTGAATAATTAAACACCTTTGTTTACCTGTGAACTTGGGGTCAAAGGTCAGTCTTTATTCAGAAGCTGTTCAAATGTTTTTATTTGTTATTCAGAGAGCTAAGTGTTTACCTGCAGGTTGCCAGGTGTGTCCTGGCTCTGCTACGCCACGGTAACCTATAGACTCAAGATTCATGTCCACAGCAGATAGAATATAACGTGACAGGAAACGACTCTGTCTTCTAATCTGAAGACTGTCTTTCCAATTAATTTCCAAATTAAAATTCAGGGATCTTTCCCTTTTTAAAAAACAAACAACAAAAAAAAAAACCTCTTCACATTTTAAGAGTTTCACGTTGTTGATTTTGAACACTTTCTCAGAAACACAAGCTGTGACGATGTTTTCACTCTTTGAGAAGCAACAGCACACAGAGAAACTGGGGACTTTGAAGTGAGACCAGATTGTTCAGCTTTCTGCTCCTGAACAACTATAACATATCTTTATGGTTTGATCCAAATGAAACATACAAATAAAATTTTTCTTTTTTATTTTTGTTGCTGATCTTCAGATGAGAGTGCATCTAAATAAAGGGCACAGAGACACATAACTACTACTCTGTCATTAAAAGAGTTAGGAGAGAGTAATGTAGCTTACTGCCAACATGTAGATGAAAATGAGCTGATGGTAACTAACCTCAGGCTGGCAGTATTATACCTGCTGGCTTTAATGCCACAAACTAGCCAGGTGAGCAGGTGCAGATGACTCTGCCGGCTTGAGGACTCTGATCACCAGAGCAGGTACGAAGCACTAAAGTGATCTCGTTTATCCTCAGTCTTTACTAAAAACATCTAAAAACAATAAACTGTGAGAGGATGAGATAACTGAGCTATGCTGCAGAATCATGTACGTGTGTCTGGATTCTGACTGCCACCAGGTGAGAGGCATGTGTACCTGAGTGTGTCACCTGCTCATCACCAGGCACACCTTTACTATCCCATAGTTTGGGCTGTGGGAGAACAGAGATATCTTTAAACCTTCTTCCTGTAACAGCGCCACTTGAACTTAGGACAGGTACTTTATCAGCTGGTTTATACCTGCACAACTAAGCACGCAACACTGCCCCCTGATGGTGAAGCTTCTCTTAAATTCTCTGATTAAACATTCTCACATTAAACATTTCCTGTGGTCCGAGTCAGCTGATGGCTTTGTAAAGTTTCATATAGGATAAGGTCAGATCATGTGAACGCCATAAATGAATGCAGTGATGGGAAAACAAATGCAAGTCTGACTTAAATGGGCTAAACACCATAGGTGTGAAAACACCCTAAGACTGTAATTGGAGTATTCTCAGTAATCTGAGTAATCTTCATGTAAACAGTTGGTTTTTATGCTGTGTTGTGGACTGAATATTTTTAAGTATTGGAGTACCTGTAACAGCTGTTACCATGGTTACTGCTCATCATGTACTAATGTTCAATCGACTTGAAACAATCCACTTCCTGTACAGATGTTTCTAACATGGTCGGCAGGTCAGAAGGGTCTGTGGCCACATTTTCTACAGGTGCACCAGATCTTCTGAACTAGTCAAAAGTAAGTGGACAGACCGACATGATCTGTCACTCTGTCCTCCAGTGAGTCAGAGAATGACTCATGACCTGTATGTGATGCCAGTGATGTTTAAAAATAAAAGAAAAAGCTTTTATTCTGAAGAGTATTACATTTTTATTTCGCCTGTAAAGTCAGACAGGTACAGACAGGTGGGACATTCGGGCTCTGTGCCTCCTTCACCAACTCCAGTAACAGGTGAGCACATCTGTCAAGATTTCTTCTTCTCTGTTATTATTAACTGCAGGTGACCTCACGGTGTGTTCAAAGCTCTCTGTGTAAAAACTGCTTTTCTGGAACCACTCCTCTGTCCGTCCACTGTTCTGGTCAAAGAGATCCATGCAGTTCTCTGAGATCCTGACTGCGTGTCGCTCGGATGGTGCGCCTGCTGAATTTGGACTAGTTGCAGCTGGATAGTGTAGTGGTAAAACTACACACCTCTGGAGTGCAGGTCACAAATTCAGTTCCCACCCAGTATCCAGTAAGGGTTCTGGCTAGATCCCTCATTCTAAAAACCAGCCCTGGAGTGACGCGGCTATGTCTGCAGCCTGTCCGCAGTTCAGGACACAAGCATTTCACCACATGTTCACTATATGTTGTACTGTGTATGTGACAAATAAAATCTGTGTCTGATAAAAGGGTGGAAATAGAACGATAGTGGCGTTCACGAGGGACATAAAAAAAATGTTTAACGTTTGCAGCCTGTCTGTGTTTTTCCAACACTGGCTTTCACCTCCAGTCTCTGATGTTAGAGGGCGCTCTCCTGCGCGCCTGGTGGAGGCAGTGTTGCCAACTAAGCGAGTTTGTCGCTATATTTAGCGAGTTTTCAGACCCCCTTAGCGGCTTTTTTTCTAAAAAGCGACTAGCGATAAATCTAGCGGCTTTTTCTGGTATTATTGGAGACTTATTTATGACGACTTTTTGACGTGAAAGTGTGTATCGCTCTTACTCTCAATAAGCAGCGGTGCTGCCGTGGGCACCTCGCCCGTTCCAAAGCACTCACGGGCGGAGGTAGTCCTCCCCCAGCTGCTATCAGGGCAGAAGATGTTCACACCTATGCGTCCAAACTGCAAATGAAT
>NW_024586288.1:0-5173 GCF_018398535.1 Haplochromis burtoni
AAGAGAAACACACAGACACTCACACACACACACACACACACACACACACACACACACACAGAAGCTGGTCAACTGCTGTGCAACTGGGATTGAACCAGAGGTGCTCCCTCTGCTGGCTCAATGCGGTACAAAGTGTCTGAAGGAGTTATACCGCAGAAATATCATCTTGTGACCATCAATTGCTTCTGTGGTCCACAGGAGGGCGCCTAGCTGGCAAGTCCTTTTCATTGAATATATAAGTTGTTGCAAGTGCACTCACATGTATTTGTTGTGTAAGAGAGGGTTAGGGGTTAGGGTAGGGTTAGGGTTAGGGGTTAGGGTTAGGAAGTGAGGACTGAGCCTGTCTCCAGCCGGAAACAGGAATGGCACTGTCCATCCCCCCAACGGGTCGCCCCGTCCGACCCCGGAAAAGGTTCTGGGAAGTGCTCTTCCCCCTGCGGACTGTAGTCCACTGTGAGGCACTCATCTCCTCCCGATGAGTCCCGCTTATTCGTTAATAGTTGACTTGTGTCACTATTTATTTGTGTAAAATTTGTGTCCCTGTGGGCTTTGTTATTATAGGAAAATAAAATGAATTTGTTATCAGATATGTTATTTATAAGTGTATTTTTTTTGTGTGTATGTATAAAATAAAACACGTATTTAGTTATTTATTAATGGAAAAAATTAAAACTAAAATCAAGAAAAAACAAAAAAACAAAATGAAACTCCTCAAATAAAAAAATCAATGAAGCGTGTGCTTATGCCGCGACGTTTCGGCCAAGATCTGGCCTTCCTCAGGCGAGAAGCACACAGAAATACAAAAAAAACGTGAGTTTGTGGCTGTAGAAGGACTCTGAATAGAGATGTGCACTGTCCGAAGGTCTGAAACAGAGTGAGGCTGAAACAACCCTCCCCTGCATTTATAGCCTGCCCCTGTGTTCAAAACACGCCCCCTAAGTTTAGAGTGTTGTTTTTACGTGTGTTGGTAATTTCTCCTTGTTTGCTGTCAAACCTCTAGCTTTTCTCCATAGGTGTGCATTTTGTAAATACACATGAATTGTAGTTTTAATGGATCATGTTTTTTATCCCTAATATTGACCATTATATGTACTTATTTATATATGAATTTGCTAAGTTAGTTTTTAATACTGTGTGGAATTGTAAGTTATCTGAATTTTAGTGTATGTTTTTAGTAAAGGGTTTTCAAGTGATACTAAGGGTCAAATGTTGAATATGAATTAATGTCAAAATTTATTTCAATATGAATTTAGGTGATATTCCAATTCTAGGCCTGATTCAGGTTTTGGGTGAGGCTAGGGCAGTACCTCCAGTTAGGGTTATGAGATTCTTCCATTTTAGGTGGTTGGGGGTGTCGAATGGTTAGGGTTAGGGTCCATCCTTAGGGTTGGGGATAGTATTGTGGGGGTTCTTTTTATACCTGTATGGGTGAACCGGGGTGATGGGGGGTTAGGGTTAGGACCAGATTCCCGGGTTGGGGCCAGAATCGGAGTAAGTTGTAGACCGTGATATGGGCTACAAATTAGGCATGTAAGCCAAATCTAATTGTTTTATCATTGCCAAATATTTCTGTTTCCTATTAACAAACTCCATACGGTGTCTCATCCCCATCTAATATTCAGACCTCCGGGAACCAAGGTGTTCAGTAGTCGGATCCACTTCTTTTCACATTTCCTTCTTTCACCATCCGTCCAGAAGAAGTTTCCTTCAATACCCGTAATTTTGAGCGACTGGAAACCATGATGAATAAAATGTCTGACCAGAGGAGTATGGCCTTCTTTATTATGTGTGATGTTATATTTATGTTGCCACATACGAGTGGAAATAGAGTTTTTGGTTTCCCCAATGTACTGGATGTTGCATCTTGTACAGAAGATCATGTATACGCAATTGGATGTCCTGGGACTAAAATTTTGTGAAAGCTTGTACATCCTGTTTGTTGTCCTGTTCTTAACGTACGCTAATTTAACAAATGGTATAAATGAATTTCTAGTTTTCTTTGGTTGTGCTGGGCTCAACCTTGCCCTCACTAAGTAATCCCTCAAGTTTTTGTTACGTCTATATGCCGAAATCACCTTGTGGTTTCCAAATATCCCGTGTTGCCCAATTATTTGTTCAAAATTAGTCTTTAATTGCTTATGTATCCGTAAACCAGCCGTGGAAAAGTTGGAAATCAATGGGATTATATCCCTCTGGTCCTGAGGTTTGGACACTTGAAATGTTCTCCGACATCTCCTCAAGAAGGTACGGGAGTATCCCCTTCTCCTGAGTGCCTTGAAGAGAACACTTACTGCTTCTGAAAAGTCATCGTCTCCTGTGCATATCCTTTTGAATCGAATCAGTTGAGATTTAATTAAACCTTGATATGTATGCTTTGGATGAAAGCTACTCTTGTACAGCAGTGCATGGGTGTCCGTACTCTTAAAAAAAACCTTTATGTCCAATTTGTTTGTATGTGCAAAGTCCCTGCCTTTGTAAATCGTAGTGTCCAAGAAGTCAATGCTGTCGTCCGTAATTGTGTGTTTCAGTTTTATGGATGGGTCATGCGTGTTAAGAATGTGTATGAAGTTTTCCAACTCATCCCTAGACCCCACCCAGATACCAAAAATGTCATCCAGGTACCGGAGGTAGTGTAATGGCTGGATTGGGCATTTGGCCAATGCCTGTTCCTCCCAATGTGCCATAAACATATTTGCATATGATGGAGCAAACCTTTTCCCCATTGCTGTTCCCTTAATTTGTAAATAGTATTCCCCATCAAATTCAAAGTCATTACGTGTCAAATTTATTTCCAGCAATTTTAGTATCTGTTCGTCTGGCCTTTCCGTGTCCGGGAATTTTTGGAAGAATCTCCTCACCATTGCCAAACCCGCCGGTATATCAATATTCGTGTAAAGGCTCTCCACGTCTATTGTGAAAAACAAGGAATCCAGTGGGACTGACAGATTTCTAACCAATTCAATAAAATGGTATGTGTCCTTGATGTACGCCGGATGTTTAATGGACAATGGGTAGAGGAAATGATCAATATATTCTGCCGTGCCATATGTGTCACTTCCACAATCTGACACAATTGGCCGTCCTGGAGGAATCTCCCCTGGTACGGTCCAGCTCCCAGGATCTTTATGTATCTTTGGAAGAATGTAAAACCGACGAGGTCTGGGTTCAGACTGACCTATAATGTATGTCTTCTGCTTGGCACTAATGAATTTTGTCCTGTGTAATTGGTCCATAATCTGTTTTACCGTCGGGATTGTTTGTGTAAATATGGGTGCCTCTAATTTTTTGTAATAAGTTTGATCACTGAGTTGCCGATTAACCTCAAAAATGTATTGATCCCTGCTTAATATGACAATTGCACTCCCCTTATCCGCCGGTTTTATAACAATGTTTCTATTGTGCATTAAGTCCCGAAGTGCCCTGATTTCTTCCAGTTTTAAATTTGCCCTCTCTCTGCATGGTCTGTAAATGTTTTTGAAATCCGTCGTGTCTTGTTCCATCAATCTGTGTACCTGTGGGGGTAACGAACCGGATGGTGGTAGCCAAGTTGAGGCTGGTGTGAAAGGCTTAGGCTCCCATTTTGTTGTGTTTTTAAAATATGAAATCAATTGAATTTTTTGATGATATCTCTGAATGTCCAATGTCAACTGTTGTTTCTGATTTTTATAAATATTTATAGTAGGTACAAAGGTTAATCCCTTCTCTAACAGACTCTCCTGAGCTGGAGAGAGTTGAAAATTTTTGGCCAATACCACCACATTTTTGAACACCAAAGGCTGTGAGCCTTCATGCCCCTCCGGATGTCGGCCTACTGGGGGCTCAAGCCTAAAAACGAACTCCAATGTGTCAACATCGCCTTCGCGGTTTCCCGTGTCCAATGGATCATGTCCCCCTCTGTGTGGAAAAGATCCCTTGGGAGTGGGGGGATGTACGGCATATTTCGTCTAATGTGACTGTTGAGTAACTGCAAAGTGTTCTGCTCCTCCATGGGCAAGAGATTGGAGTAATTGATGAGGGGAATCCAAATTTCCGAGTGGGGGAACCGCTTTTTCGTTTCCCTCACGGCAGCCTGGAGCTGTTTGATCGCAGTTTCTTTGGCCCTTTGTGCCCTGCAGTTTATCCCGAACGCCAATACTACCTTCTCCACCTGGGTGTCAATGAGAGCTTTGGCAAGTATCGCTTGGGCATGACGAAAATTCGCCCCGGGATAGCTATCGATTTGGAGGTCTGCTACTGAATGAGTTGGGAACCTGGCCACATTTGAATCTCCCAATACCAGCCACTTTCGGGACACCGTCACATCCCAATCTACCAATTTTCTCAGGGTAGAAATGTGTTTTTTTGCCCTAAAGATTGGCTTTGGGGTGGAAGTAGAAGCCCCGTCTTGTGCACTAAGATTAATCAGAGAATCGTCTTCACCCTGTGAGAACTCCCGAATTGGGGATGAGTCCTCCGTATGGAGCACCTGGACAGTCACCAGGTTGGCCCTCTGGTTCCCTGGCTGGGGAACTGTGGTGGTGGAAGGGACCAGAGGTGGAGTACTGTCCACCCTCGCTTCCTGGTCTCCGTCTAACAGGGATCTTCCCTGTACTGGACCTCTACCGTGGGTTGGGGTAGGGGCCGGTTCTTCCTCCATAATGGTCAACAAACCATCATCAAGGGCCACACAACCGTTCCTTCTGTCACGTCGCCTCCTGCTGAGTAGGGGAGTCTCCTCCGCCGGAGGTCGTTCTGGAGACTCAGCTCCCTGATCTCTGTCATCCTCATCTCCCCATTCTAGGTTCCCGTCTGTCATGGTGGCTATCGTGGCAGTGCTGGCCCTTAGATGTGTGCCCTGGTCCTGTTGAGTGAGGTGGATGGCATGAGTGTGTTGTACTCTCCCCGTCTGAGGGCGTGTGTGTGACGATAGTTGTGGCTAGGGTTAGGGTTAGGGTTAGGGTTAGGGTTAGGGTTAGGGGGTTAGGGTTAGGGTTAGGGTTAGGGTTAGGGTTAGGGTTAGGGTTAGGGTTAGGTTAGGGGGTTTTAGCCAGAGGTTGACGGAATAAAATGGAATAACTGGGAAAGTAAGTGTCGTAGAGGGATGGAAGTGGTGTCTACGGGGGGGTTTTGGGTTGCTCCGGACGCCCTGGTGAAGACCCCATGTCGATAGCACCAACGGTTCTGGACTTGGTGT
>NW_024586289.1:0-1250 GCF_018398535.1 Haplochromis burtoni
ACCCAATTTACATATGAATGACTAGACAATTTAGCCTAGCTAAAAGCCATTTGGCTGCTCTCCGGGTTTTAAAGGTAGAAAAAGCCAAATGGCAGTCCGTGGTGATGTAAGTGCTAGTCAAGTCTGCGTCTGTGCTACTTCCTGTTTTACTTTGAAGGTCTGTGTCTCATGTCAGTGTATCCTACTTTGCTTCCTTGTCTCGTCAGTTCTGATTTCTCCCAGCTGTGCCCTCTTTCTGTTTCTCATCCCCCTCGGTACTTCCCAGTGTATTTAAACCCTGTGTTTCTCTGAGTCAGTGTTGCGTCGTCCCTCATGCTGTGTGGAGCTCCCTGTGTCTTAGTTTGTTATTTCCCAGTTTAGTTTGCATTGTATACTCGTTTTCCCGTGCCAGCAATTAAAGCTGTGGTTTTAAGTTCATCCTTTGTGTCTGAGTCCTGCATTTTGGGTCCAACTCCTGCCTGCCACAGAGCGCTTCATGACACTACTGCTTTTTAACTCTTTCTTACCTTTCATGTTGTATTACTTTTAATTCAGTTGTTATACATTGTATATTGTTGTAACCTGGCTTTGTAAAGCATATTGTGACTGTTATTTTTGAAATATGCATTAAAATAATTTTAATCTGCTTGGGGTTTTTTGTTTGTTTGTTTTTTCACTTTCAACCTGTCACTACTAAAATGCATGTCTGCGTATTCTTGCAGCATGAGGAAGCCTCCATAAAGATGTTTGATTACTTACTGGAGGAAAATGGCCTGAAGCCAGTGATGGAGCAGTATGGGCTGGAAATAAAAGACAAAAAGGAAAACGACCTGGTGTTCATTAAAGGAATGATTGATGACACTCAGAAAAAAACAGCTCAGCACAAGGTACTAGTCAGTTATGTGAATTCAGTATCATCTTTGCTGAAGAAGTCAGTATCTAATGTTTCTCTAATGGCTTTATCTCCACAGCAGTATCCAGGTCGAGAGAAGGAAAAATCCTTTCTCTATGAAATTGTGTCAAACAAGGAAACCGGCATTGATGTTGACAAGTTTGACTACTTTGCCAGGTGAAGCTTGCTTTAAAAAGAAATATTCAGTTCGGTGCAATGTCCAAAACTATGTGCACTTTGTTCTGCATTCACTTTTTACTATGTGCCACACACTCAAGGGTGCATTGAAGAGTTTATCATAATTGTTTTCTGTGTGTGTGTGTGTGTGTGTGTGTGTGTGTGTGTGTGTGTGTGTGTGTGTGTGTGTGTGTGTGTGTGT
>NW_024586289.1:1270-2576 GCF_018398535.1 Haplochromis burtoni
CTCCTATCTCAGGGACTGCCACCACCTGGGCATCCAGAACAACTTTGACCATCAGCGCTTCATCATGTTTGCCAGGGTGTGTGATGTGAATGGGAGTAAGCACATTTGCTCTAGAGACAAGGTGTTGATCCCTGCTTTTTTAAAAATCATCTTTAAGTAGAAATTCTTTTACCTGACTAGCAAAAACTAAACCATGTTGTCAACAGGAAATAGAAAATCTGTATGACATATTCCACACAAGGCACTCTATCCACAGAAGAGCCTGCCAGCACAAGATAAAAATGGCTGTAGAAATTATGTGAGTACCTACAGTTCTATTTCTAATATTATTTAATTTGTCTGCAGTGTGCCCCTAAAGTCATATGTTGTGTCTCTATATCCAGGATCAAAGATGCCCTCCTACTAGCAGATAAGGATCCATACATCCAAATTGAAATTTCAAATGG
Source organism: Haplochromis burtoni (assembly GCF_018398535.1). Lineage (NCBI taxonomy): Eukaryota > Metazoa > Chordata > Actinopteri > Cichliformes > Cichlidae > Haplochromis > Haplochromis burtoni. Next base: position 1,717 of record NW_024586289.1, read on the forward strand.
AAATGGAACTTCAGAGAAGGTTCCTCTCTCCAAAGCCAAAGATAAAATGGAGGCATACATAAAGCTGACAGGTAGTGACTTCAATCTGTGTTGTGTATAAATTATAAATTATTTCTCTGTCTCTCTCCCAGTATATTTACTAATGTCTGTCATAATAATACAGTTGTTGTTTTTTGTGATACAAATTTGTGTAAATAAGTGTAAGACACTTCTGATCAATTTGTGAAGCTGAACTGTATTGTTTGAACTGTCTTAACTTCCAATTTATTTCTGTGTTTACTCTGTAGATCAGGTCATTGAAAGAATACTCAACTCTTCTTCAGATTCTCTGAAGGAGGCAAGGGAGATTCTACACAGGGTCATGACTCGGGATCTGTACCGCTGTGTGGGTCAAGCCACGGTATGCAGCTATGTTTTTATGTATGTGCCTGTATTACAAGTCAAGTATTCACCCTGAATGGGATGCATGGATGGAGGGAAAAAGAGAAACCTGAGCTTTAACAAATCCCCACCCTGGGAAAATTTTTCAAAAGATCAGATTTTGGTGATACAAAGTACATTTACATTTGGAGAAAAGGCCAAAAGACACAGGAAAGGCTGTGTTTACAAAAAAAGTTGTGTACACGTGGACATAAACCGTCATCAGAGGCTGACACAGCAGCTCTTACTCTCACACATGCCTAGGCTTGTTGTAGTCAATGGGGTGATCGTGGCTCAAGAGTTGGGAGTTCGCCTTGTAATCGGAAGGTTGCCGGTTCGAGCCCCGGCTTGGACAGTCTCGGTCGTTGTGTCCTTGGGCAAGACACTTCACCCGTTGCCTACTGGTGGTGGTCAGAGGGCCCGGTGGCGCCAGTGTCCGG
>NW_024586289.1:2691-5169 GCF_018398535.1 Haplochromis burtoni
TGGATGACTGGATATGTAAAGTGCTTTGGGGTCCTTAGGGACTAGTAAAGCGCTATATAAATACAGGCCATTTACCATTTACAATGTTGCTTAAAAACACTATTTCAATCCATATTTAGTCTTTGATCATTCATCAGCAACCAAACTCACAATATCATTTTCCTTAGTGGAAGCTGGGAAAGTGTGTTGTTGAAAAGAAAACTATGCTGCTGTTGGATAAAATTAAATATATATGCAAATTATAGGTTGGCATCATGTGATCATGCTTGCTGTGTGTTTTCTGCACTGAATAAATAATTTTCTTCACCCTCCCACTTTTCCCCTTTCTCAATTCTAGAAAAAAGAGGAACCGAAAATGTCAGGGGTAAGAATGAGAACAGCTCATAAAACAAGATTAACAAAACAATAATAATAACACACGTGTTGTCTCCTCCATCCTTCAGGAGATGAGGGAAAGTTTAAACAAAATGGTTAAAGGCATTCTTGAGGGCGGGGAAGGCGAGTTTGAAGTTATTGTGAGTTTTAATAATTAGTCAAACTTTTCTTAAAATTTTGATTTTATTTATTTTTGTTAATTTTATTTAAAAGATGTTTCCAAGCTCCACAGGGCCGCTATTTACAATGTGAATGCAAACCTCTCTGTGACATTTCATTTTAGGTTGTTCCTTTGGACTCTGGGAAGGAAGACAATGACCCCATCAGTAAAGCGTTTTTCTATCGCAAGGATAACCCTAACAAAGCAATCCCAATCGCCGAACCAGAAGTGAGAATTACAGCCTTGATTTCCATGTGTCACACATGACACATGTGTCCATGTGTCATGTGTTCTTTTTTTAATGCAGCTCCATAAGACAACATTGGCTGTGTAATATGTCATTTTTATGCTGCTGTCCCTGATGGCAGGTGTCCAGGTTTCTCCCACAGTGGTGTTTTGAGGAGATACTTAGGGTTTACTGGAAGGAAAAGAGAGAGAAGTTTACAGAACAGTTTACATTTTGGCAAAAAGTCAAAAGGCACATAAAAGGCTGTGTTTATCAAAGAAGTAAGTGCGCATGCGCCATTAGCGTGCTGCCTGCTGTAACCCTAATTTCCTTCGGGATTAATAAAGTATTCTGATTCTGATTCTGAAGCCATGTACATGTAGACATAACCTAAATTGTCATCAGAGGCTGACACAGCGGTTCTTATTCTCAGACATGTCCAGGCTTGTCTCATGCAGTAGTAGTCTTTCATGATTCATCAACAAAACTTAGAATATAATTCTCTTTACTTGAAGCTGGACGAGTGTGTTGTTGAAAGGAAAACTAGTAAGTTAATCATAGCCAAGCTGCTGCAAGGGGAAAAAACCAATACAAAATCAGCCTTATTATAGATTCATGACAGGACAAGTGGTGTGTGCTGTTCTGACACTACCTTATCACACAGTACACTCTTCACATCCAGTACACATTCATCATCACATTCTTCATGTAATCCCAGACAAACTCGATGATGTTGAGATCAGGGCTCTGTGTGAGCCATACCATCACTTCCAATACTTCTTGTCCTTCTTTATTCTGAAGATAATGTTAATGACTTTGGCTGTATGTTTGGGGTTGTTGTCCTGCTGCAGAAATAATTTGGGGCCGATAAACAATCATTTATATTTCTCAAAGGATTCTTTGTTTACACCATTTTTTTTACACCTGCCTAAAATGTTTGTACAGTACTATATATCGTAAATAACGTTTTGGAACAGTTTGAATTTGGTGGGTAACAAAAATCCTGTTTGAAACAGAGAAATTAAGAAAAACAGATTTTCTTTAAACATTTGGTTTCGAGTTATTGTGTTTTCTGCACTGACTAAATCCTTTTCTTCACTGTCCTGCTTTGCCCCTTTCCCAGGTCAAGAAAAAACATAAACAGGAAAAATTGGTAAGAATGAGAACAGCTCATAAAACAAGATTAACAAAACAATAATATTAACACACATGTTGTCTCCTCCATCCTTCAGGAGATGAGGGAAAGTTTAAAAAAACTGGTTAAAGACATTCCTGAGGGTGGGGAAGACGAGTTTGTGATTATTGTGAGTTTTAATAATTCATCAAACTTTTCTTAAAATATTTTTGTTTTGTTTGTTGTTCATTATATTTTAAAAAATGTTTTCAACTCCACTGGGCCATTATTTACAATGTGAATATAAACACAGGCCTCTCTGTAACATTTCATTTTAGGTTGTTCCTTTGGACTCTGAGAAGGAAGACAATGACCCCGTCAGTCAAGCACTTTTCTATCGCAAGGATAACCCTAACAAAAAAATCCCAATCACCAAATCAGAAGTGAGAACTACAGTTTTGATTTCCATGTGCCGCGTGTTCTTTTTTTAATGCAGCTCCATAAGGCAACATTGGCTCTGTCAGTGGCGTCGTTAGGCCTATTTTAGGGGTGCTTAAGCCTCCCTAAAATATTCTTAAGCCCCCCTAAATAATTTGGTGTTTA
>NW_024586290.1:0-5163 GCF_018398535.1 Haplochromis burtoni
TTCCCATGCTCCCAGGATGTAGGTGTGCATTCTAGTGTGGAATACACACCAAGCCTCTGTAGCCTGTTAAAGATCACACAACTTATCACTACACAATTAAGTATACACTTCTAAGCATCTATGGTTAAATATTTCTAAGCATAAATGACAATCAACAATACAACCCTATCAACTGGCATTGTGCTTCTTGAAGAATTTGCACTTTTGCATGAGCTGGAAGTTTTACTCCAATCTAAAAACTAAAGTTGAAGCCGTGGTTGCCAGCCTGAGGATCATGACACCTCCAGAGTTTAAGTTAAATTTGAGAGGCAGTGACATGATTAAGAAAGGGAAAAGAATGTATTTCCTCTTAAATGTTGGTAAATGACTGCTTTCTCACATGAATTTGAGTGATATAGATCCTTCTACAGTTGCTCTTGCTCTTTTTGAGTGTATAAGGGAATTCACACTGTCAAGTTTAACTACATGAGTATATCATGGTGTATTCTTAAAGGTCAAAATGCTGAACATGGGGCAGACACGCTTCTCAACCTCACTGTTGGCCATTTTGGTTAAGCAGAAGGAGCTGATGACATGACATGCTAGTTAGCTAGCTTGCTAAAACTACCCCCCTCCCCTGCCCCGGCATAAATGTGTTTAGCACAGTGTGGTGATCATGGAAATTATGCTGTCATCTTCATGAATTTATTGCCCTGTGTGGCCAAACAAAAGTTCAAAATATGCATTTTAATGCAGCAACTAGCATTGCTACCTAGCTAACCTGGCACTGAAGTTACATGTGATGTGGCATAGCTTGTTGTTTTTATACATATTAAATTATTTTCTTTACTTTGAAAAAGTTTAGAACTATTTGTGTTCCTAAGCTCGACAAATTGGCAGTGTGAATAAAATATGACAGCTAGCATGGCAAATGTAGTCAAGGCTAATGAGGCTAACAGTAAATGTTTTTTGTTGGGGAAATGACATCATTATCATCATCATTAGATGTTCAGCTGCACATTAATTCTAATATCTAATCATTCAGTCACATAGCTGCTACCATGTAGATGAGGTCAAGATGACCTGTTGAAATTCAAACTGAGCATCAAAAAGTAGAAAAGGGCTGATTTTTACAAGATTTTACATGATTTAAGCGCCTTTGTGTGACTGTGTAGCATAGTTGTTGGTATTTCAGAAACTGTTCTGGCAGGATTTTCCCACACAACCATATCCAGGGTTTCTAGAGATGAATTTGAAAATGAGAAAATATCCAGTGAGCAACAGTTCTCTGTGTGAAAATATCTTAGAGGATATTTTTTGGCACAATTTGCATCCCTTAGCAGTAATTGAGCATCACACTCAAACTGGTTTCTTGAGTTCAATAAGTTCACTGTACACAAATGGTCACAGTCACCAGTTTAATAATGCACCTTTGGGATGTGTTGGGTCTGACAAATCTGGAGCAACTGTGCGATGCTATGTCAATATGTTTCCAGCAGCTTCTTGAATCTATGCCATAAAGAATTAAAGTAGTTCTGAAGCAAGGTTTAGCAATAACATCTCCATTGAGCGTCTTTGTTCTGGCATAGGTTGGTGTTTAAGCTTAAAGAAAACTTATTAGCTGAAAGCTAATGCATGAAATTAAACAGTGCACAGCTTCATGTGTCACAGGTGCAACACAACATAAGTAAAACGTTAGCAACTCTTAGCAGCCTCTCTTTATTGCTGGTTCAGCGTTTTCTTCAGCCATATAGAACTTTTAAAAAAAAGGGAGATTATAACAGAATAATTTGCAAGAAATCATGGACTAAATTTAAAGGCGATGATATTCTGGAGTTAAGCCATACAAGTACTGAGACCCTTTAATGCAATTCAGCCCTTTTAAATTCATCCTCTCTGTCTAGTAAATGTCAGATTTTGTAATGCATCCTGTCTCTTGTAAACATGTAGCCTCCAAGCGTAGCCCACATGAAGTGTGATGAGATCATTATGACATCATCAGAGTTATTTCCTCCAGCGCCACAGAAGACGTTATATGCACTTTTTCAAAAAGCTGAAATGTTGGCAAAAAGTACACTGCATCTTTAAATGTAATCTTTCTAATGCACAGGGGCTTAATAAAGCCTCAAAGCGTTGAGACGAATATACCAGTAAAATGGTCTAAAAAGCCTATGTTTGCATGTGATTCCCATGAAACAAATAAGCAACAACTTCTTAACCTTGAGCGCCAGCATGTCTCAGATATACTTGCCAAAGTCTCTCCACTACAACGAGAGAAAAGACACAAGCTATGTTTTTCATATGGAGGTCATTTACCGTGCAGTAAACAGACCTACTCATCCAACGTAACCCCCGGCCACCTCTCCCCTCTTCGCCCCTCTGTGAGCTCCTCGCAATCATGAAAATGATCACTATCACGGCAGCAGCCTCCGCAACCGTTGACCGGACCGCAGGACTCTGCCATGCTGAGACAGTATCAGTCAGAAGCCATTTACATAATAACAGCTCATCATTCAAAAAGGTCCTATTGTTTGTGGTAGAACAGGAAACTGTCAAAATGTCATCCTCGGCTGGGTCCTCAGCACCACACTGGTAAACAGGAGAAGTGGTGTATGAAAGCTCGGTGAGGATGAAGAGAAGGAAGAGAGTGAGATGCTAAAGAAAAGATACAAATGCTCTGAGATTGATAGAGTGAGAAATCAAAAGCAAAATGGATGAGAAAAGGAGCAAAGTGTTGTTTGGCAGTAGACAAGTGATTAAAAGCGGATCCTTCTCTGAGAGTCACCCCAGCATCCAGAGCCCAATTTACCCACTGATGTATTCCAACCCCAAATTAAGCTCGGCTGAGACGCAAGTTTGGGGCAGAAAGTGGTGAAACAAATTTAGCATCAGAAAATTGTCAATCTCCCGCTCTAAATAATCATTATTGCTTACCTTGGAGCTGTTTACTTGAAGAGTTTGGAAGTGAATGTTGCAATTTTACCTTGGAACTTTGAATTTATTGTGCAGGCATGTGTGTGGAATTACTAACAAATTTGGTAGATGTGGCAGAAAAAGTTATCGTTTCTTACCGGCAGACACATCAATGCATCTGCAGATATACTCTATGCATGACAGATGGCTTACTTTTGGATAAATCGGTATTAAAAAAAATCAAACAATGGCAAAATGCTATGGGTCAAAATAACATCCATGACCCACACAAGGCACTTTTAGACTTTTAGCCAATTTTAATAGTACTATGCAAAAGTCTTGAGCTCCCTGTCATTTCTCATTTTGCTTGGAAACTGGGAAATGGCTGCAGAGGTTCGTTGAAACATGTACGAACAGACATATATATGGCAAAAAAAAGTTTGTACAATTCTATCAAGCTTGAAAGTCAGTATTTGGTGTGACCACCTTTATTCTTCAGCACAGTCTGAACTCTCTTAGGCAGCTTTCTTGCTATTTCTTTAAGTAGTCTTCAGGAATAGTTCTCCAGGCTTCTTGAAGAACATTCAAAGCTCTTCTTTGGATGTTTCTGCCTTTTGTTCTGTTCTCTGTCAACATGATCCCACACTGCTTCAATAATGTTGAGGCCGGGCTCTGGGGAGGCCGAACCATGACTGATAGTGCTCCACTGTATGTTTTTATATAAAAGTATGAATTTACTGCATTGGCAGTGAGTTTGGGATCATTGTCATGCTGAAAATGAAGCTGCTGCCAATTAGATGCTTTCCAGATGGTGTTACACGGTGGATCAAAATCTGAAATTTGACAAGATCTCCAACACCACTGACTGAAATGCATTGATTTGAACAAAGAATCCTGTTTTCAGATTTTTTGTCCTCTACTTGTTCAGTTACCTCAATTTTTAAGGACACATTGCACACCACACTGATATGCAAAGCTTTCAGCTATTATCTCACTGGGAATCACCTTGTTGGTGGAAAAATACTATTTTATGTCAAACTGAGTAATCTTTGGCATTTTTCACAGATTCAACTAAAGAAATGGAAACAAATGTGTTTTTGTGACAGGCTGCTCGTAACAAATTTCCTTAAGTCAGAATTTAAAATAGTTTTGCTAGGTTATCTGTTAAATGTCTTTTTGTGCTTGAAGGATTCATAAGTCAGTGTTACGTGGCTTAAGAAACAAAAACATTCTTTTGAAAATGGTCAGGTACAAGGCCTGGACTGAAAAATGAGTAAAAAAGCAGTTATGTGCAAAGAAAACCTTGACAGCCTTCAGAAAGCTTGGAGAAACATTGCTTAAGATTACTTTTTAAAAAGTGGCAAGAAAGTCTGTCTTTCTCCAAAATATAAAGAAATGAGGGTTGGCTCAAGACTTTTGCACAGCACCTGTGATTTATTTTAGCTGAGCTCACTTTTGGATTTTACTTTGAAATAAAATTATTAAGCTGACTAGTTTGACACCTGTCTGGTTATATGTGCCCTACTGCAAACATGATAAAAATGCCTCACCCTACAGCAACAGAGTATTAAAGAGGGAGGCCGAACCATGACTGATAGTGCTCCACTGTGTGTTTTTCTATCCAGGTATGATTTTACTGTATTGGCAGTGTGTTTGGGATCATTGTCATGCGAAGAATGAAGCTTTTGTTAATCAAATTCTTTCCAGATGGTGGATCTGATGGTACTTTTCTGTGTTCATAATTCATCAGTTATGAGAAGATCTTCAACACTACTGACTAAAATGCAGCTCAAACCATGACAGAGCCTCCACTGTGTTTTACAGATGGCTGTAGGCACTCACTGTTGTACCTCTCTTCTCCTCTACCAAATATGGACTCATCACTCCATCAGACCTGTTGCCATTGACAATGGCTTCTTGACAGCAACTGAGACCATTTCTGATGAGGCTTTACTGAACAGTAGATGGATCAGCTGAAGGTCCATATTCATCTCTCAGGTCCTGTGTCTAGTCTTTCCTGTTTCTTAAAGACATGGCTTTCAGATACTGTTCATCTGCAAGTCCTCTACTTGTCCTCAGAGTTGCACACCAAGCTGAGAAATGCCAAGTTTTCAGTGAATAGCTCTTTGGGAATCATCTTGTTGATGCAAAAATACTATTGTTGTTAGGTATGGCTGTGTGCAGACAGGAAAAGGACCCAAGGTGCAGACTCCAGAGACAGACGTGAACTCAAAAAAAGCTTTTAATTAGGTACTCAAAAATATAACATAA
>NW_024586291.1:0-5160 GCF_018398535.1 Haplochromis burtoni
GCCGAACGTTAAACACAAGTGGACGGAGAGAGTTGGAGAGCTTACTTGACCACCCAAACCACAGCCGCTGCGGTGATCGCAGCCTGATGAAACGTGGCACTCCGTCGCGGATCCACAATAGCCAACACAAAATCCTAGGTAGGTGGGCAGGCGATGGAACAGGCTAAGACAAAGAGAAGCAGGCAAAACGTGGATCCTTAAAACATACAGCTCCACAGCGTAAAATCAACAGATGCAGCCTGTGCTAACTCGTTACCACTTATGACAGCGACAATACTCCGACACCAGACGTCCGTGACTCTGCTCCCTAAAAGCGCTCACTGATGACGTCCGATGCGTCGCAGGTGTGTTGGAATGCCATCAAGCCCCGCCTCGCCTACCTATAACCAAAAAGAAAACAAAAACCCAAACAACAACAATACACCTACCCACCACCTCCTAACACAAGAAAAGAGATTAGATTAGGACATTTGGTCAGGGAATTTTATTCCCACATTGATTATAGGGTGGGACCCGGGCATCAGATAACAAATTGGCAGTTAGAGTCCACAGTGATGCTTCCAGAATTATTTAAATTTTAGGACAGAAGTTGGACTTCTAGGGGTGCAAAATGTTCTGAGTGTTATGACTCCATCTTGCGGCGGACGCGCTGCAATTTCCTGCAGGTGTCAGGCCTAATTCAGGTGATACCCGCGACAGGTAGGCACAGAGGTTAATAATCAGTGGTCAAGCACCACTTTTCTTGCACTGTTTGACCAACAGGGGCGGGGTCCCCGGCCGTGACCATTCAACGTGACTGACAGGTAAGCTTTAAGTAAAGCTATAAGGCGTAAGTGGGATAGTTAGACCCTGGAGGTGGAGCTTCCTGTCGAGCCGCGGGAAGCGGTTATAAATTAATTAGGGCCTAGAAATTTGACCGCTATCGGAGAGGGCGTTCCCGAAGTGGGGTGATTGACCAGCAGGATGGGCGAACCTGGGCCTTAGAGACTTTTAAATTAGTCGAAATGGTAGGATGACTAGTACTAGAGGAAGATGAGGTGAAGACGTGATATGGTAATGGAAATAATTTATCTTGGCAGTTAGTGGCAGTCTTTTGTTATATATAAATGTGTGAATGTAAATGAAGGGTAAAATTGTTATTTGGATGAATGATTAAAGGTGCACCAGTGTTGAGTGAAAAAGGGCATGGTGTGTGTGTTTGAGACGACTTATTTTATTTATTTATTTTTTAAGGAAGTTCAGGGAGGAGTGTAACATGCTGATGAAAGTATTGTGTGGATGATGCTAGAAAACTGAGCTCAAAAAATGGTGATAGGTGTGGGAAATTGTTAATTGTCCTGATGTCTGAAAGAGCTTTGCTGAGCACGCTGAAGATTTTGGTGTGAATGCTTGCAAAACAAAAGAGCTTAGTATTTTTAAAAGTGTGTGTGCGTGTAATAAGGGTGCATTGTTTTTAGATCAAGACTTAGCAGAATTACAGAGGGTTTGTAGTCTGTAAACATAAAAAACCAAAATAACAAGAGTTCGATTAGTCTGTAGAAACAGGAAAGAGAGAAACAGAAAAATATGAGTCTGTGTGGCTGTGTGTGTGACAGGAAGTGTGTGTTTGTGACAGGAACTTTGCATGCCCATAAAAGGAAACTGGCTGGTGTGTGAAGTGTGCACCCAGAGAGAAAGAGACAAGTTAAAATCTAGGCAGATGAAGCCAATGGATGTCTTAAGAAAAGAAATGAAAAGGATATTAATTGAATGTTTTAGTGTGTCAATACAGGTGGACTCTTCTCAACCTGAAAACGTGAGTACAGCAGCAAAAGCATAGATTAACAGAATTGGGATGAAAACAGGCCAGGCTTTGTCTTAAAATTTGACAGCTTCACCTCTCATTGTCTCCTTATCCCGAGAAGAAGTTTAAAGGACAGTCAATCTCCTGATGAAGACAGACAGAATACCGTGTACTTGAAGAATTAACAGCAGGCAAAAAGACAGTGCAACTGAACTATAACACTGATGACTCCAGCAGCAGCACGTATACTTGATGGAAAATGCACTCTGAACTCTAAGCTCGGAAGTTGAACAGTGGGATAAACAACTGTGTGGAAGCACTGAACACTGAGTTTCATATTTACCATGCTTGGAGTAATCCTCAAAGAAAAGACTGAAAAGATCAAGAGAGAAGCAATGGAGAGAAGAAACAGATGATTTGGGCCTGTGTTGATCTGGGAGGCCCTGAAACTGTGAGAACAGTAAGAGGTGAACCTGGACATTATATAGTGAATGCATATGGGCAAATTGGATTGAAGGCTGAACTTAAGTAGGTTTAGAAATGTCCACCACATTACAACAAAGAGGCAAAAAAAAAAAGAAAGGGGGCTAAAAATAGAGAGAGAAACGAACTAACAATTACATTAATGAGTAGAAAACACACATATACAAATGGTTACATGTGAAATTATTTTTGGGGAGAAGCAGAATTGAGATAGTTTGAATCCACAGCTCAGTGCAAAGATGCATGAGTTAAACCTGATTATAAAATACATATGCAATGAAGAAGCAGCTTACACTCCATTAACATGACCACATAACATGAACGCAAGGAAGAACACGCTTACATTTATCAAGGTGAATACATGAAATAAATTGGTATTTCTTGCCAGAGAGAGAGTGGGTAGTTTAAGCATTCATAATAATAATGAAAATGTCTCAGTTTTGTTATTTTCAGGGGCAAAGCAGACCTGGGTCAATTTTCCACATGCAGCAGTCGGAAGAAAGTTATAGGTTAACATCACTGGAAACATTAAGGCCAAGTTTCTGGTTGTTTACAGCGCCATGCATCACTAAACCTGACAAGCGAGCTCTGACTCCTGTCTGAAGACAAGGAATGCTGTTATTTAAGGTGGGAAATCAAAATTTGGGTTAGAAAATTTGGGAAAGAAAAACTGACTGCTTAAGTTGGAAAATTGTGAAGGAGTCTGAAACACTGAAAAAAATAATTAAGGTGGTCAGGTCTGTTCAGAAGGGCAGATTTGGACAAGAAATGTATAATTTAGTGATGACACATTGTTATAACGGGTTTATATCTTATGCTAAATCTAAGTATGTTAAAGTGCTTAAAGGGGAACATTGCTGTGTGCAAACTGTGTGGCTTTTAAGAAGATTTTCTGTGTATTTAGCAGGTGAAATTATGTCAGTTGACCTCAGACTCTCAGGACGCTGTGGAATCTGTGGCAAAGCATATGATGTGGGGAAAATGAACAGAGAGAGTGATTTTAAGTCTGATTTCAGACTATATAAGTATTAATTAAACCAAGAGTAGGGCAAAACTTTTGTGGCACTGAAGTTCTAATCTCCATAACATATTGATAGATTAATAAGAAAATGTTTCTGTGTTTCAGATCTTTGGGGTTGTTGTTTGAGTGGTGGGTTGATTGTGTCAGTTAGGTTTGGGTTGTTTTCTTATTTTAAAAGGAGGGAGTTTCAGTAAACATGGACATGTCTTGAATTGGGCCCTTTATAATTGTAACAGTGCACTTAGAGAAAACCAATCAGGTGATTATGTTTTGTGTTTTGATGAGCTAATAATCAGCTCTCTTTTTCTCATTTTTTGTAAGCAGGCCTGCAACATTTAATTAACAGCGCTGAAATTTTTTTCGGGAGAGCAACTATAAGGTGAGCTTTTCCAGATTACAATGGGCTGAGGAGAAAGTCACCTGTGGGAACCTGCGAGTTCTTGTCTAAAAGGATTGCAGCGAGTCAATCCAGACCAAAAATGATAGACAAGTGTTTTTCTTTTGAGTGAATGTGTGTGAATGAGTGAATGAGGGTTAGCATGAATAAAGGGGGACAAACAATTGACTCTGTTGGGGAGAGAAAGGGGATGCTTTGCAGACTTAATGTTTTGGCTGCTGATTTTGGGTTGCTAATGTTTGCATTGAGAAAATTCTGTTTAATTGACTGGGTGTAGATTATGGCAGTACATTATATAGTGGGGGAAATACCAAATGCTAAAGGGGAGAAAATGTTGGATGTTACTCATGTTACTATTAACAAAAGCAGGCCACTGTAGAAGTCAATTAAATTTGATAGAGGAAAATAATTACAACCAAAGTAATATTGAGTCAAATAGGGGATCGCTAGACTTTTCATATAAAAATGCAGTTACAGAATAACAAAGACTTGTCCAAGTGTCCAAGTTTTTTTCCTTTAAAACAGGAGCAAAGTAACGAAAGCACATATATTTTGGTTAAGTCTGATAAAGTATAATTAGACTCTACCGTTACATTAAGAAGAGCAAAATGAAATCAAAATATTCTGTATCAAGAACATGTTATAACACAGGAAATGTGAGTTTTAAAATGAAGTTAGTGTTAACACACAGGTGTTGTTTCTAGGCAGGTTTGAATGGAGCCAGTGGTGTAAAAGATTATTCCTACACACAGGTTTGGAGGCCCGGGGCAAATATACCCTGGAGGAGAATTGCTGAGAGTTTTAGAGAAATGACATGACTAAGCTTTTCCTATCATTTTCATAAGGGGTGGTGAAGTATTTTCAGTATTTTCAGTTTTAGTAGATGGTTTTAGCTTATTTGACACATGAGATGTGTCAAGAAGGGGGGATTTTGGGTTTAATTTGAAATAAGGGGCTTTATGATCATGTTATGATTTTCTGGGAGTTTGATTTAGCTATGCTAAAACTTACGCATAAGTAATTGCTTTGTCTTTGCTTAGCAAGAAGTAATGCAGAAGGTGAGAAAATAGGCCTGCTCTGAATAGTCTGACTGAAAAGAGGAAGTAAGTTGAGTAAGGATGTTGATAATCAGATAAGAGAGAAGGGAGCGAGCAACAGGAAGCACCTGGAGGGACGTGAAAGCGGCGCTTTAAGTGTGTTACAGGTGTTAAAATGTTGTTTACTGAAATGAGTAACATTGAATAGATGAATAGATAAATGATTTTTTTAATACACACATTGCAATTGTGCTGATATGAATTGTCACTCGGTCAACTGAAGGTCAAAAACTTCATTCAGAGTGACTGACTGAACTGATATATTGAAGGGATGACCTCGGCTGTGTCCCAATTCAGGGTCTGCACGCTTGAAGTACGCGCACTACGCGTACTACGTACGGTGCGTACTATAAGTACGAGAAGTGCGGAAGTGAGAGGC
>NW_024586292.1:0-2312 GCF_018398535.1 Haplochromis burtoni
CAGGAAGCAGCTTCACCTCTGATCACACACACACTCAACTCTACTCACTCACCTGGAGGAACAACAACACTCAGTGTGACGATGCTGATGGGGTTATCATTTAAAATAGCTCTCTTTCTACGGTTTGTTCCCGTCTTGACACGACACTCATACGTTCCATTGTCATTAGTCGTCACATTGTTCAGGATCAAAGACACGTCTCCATCCTTCATCTGTCTGTCCTGCAGATCCACCCGGTTCTTAAATGATGGATGCTGACCATCAGGGTCAAACTGCTTATTTCTGTAAAATAGCACATATTCATCTCCCAGGTCAGCTCTGCTCCACTCTACACCTAAGATGTTTTTGTTGTTTGGAGCTCGACATGTCAGAGTGACGTTCTGTCCAGACTTAGCTGTGATGGTTTTTTGGTCTGAAAGAGGAAACGACACAGAGCAGAGAGGTTAAAGGTCAAAGTAATTAACCAAACAGCCAATCACAGAGAAGACTTACAGAAAGAAAAGAGAAACCAGCAAAGAGAAATGTATTTATTTATTTTTTAACTTGTTTCTTTGCTTAGTGGCAGCCTGTTGCAGGAGCTCTTTTTGTTTCTATGTTTAGATTTTACTTAATCACTTGCTCATTCTTAATTACTAATGACTTTATTATTACTTTAAAGATTTTGTTTTTTTATGTTTTTCTTTTAGAGTTTTTGGCTAATGAATAGTTAAATATTACACATTGTTTAGACTGAGAACGCCAGTGATGCTGAACAAAATGAGAGCTGTTATCATTGACAGGATGAGGAGAAGATAAAGGTGCTGCAGAGCTACAGAAAGTGAAATCTAAGAGGAGGAAAAAAATGTTTGTTCCAGCTATCATTAAAGCGAAAAATGCTTACAGGGGGCTGAAGTTAAAAAAAAGATTGTATGAACTCAAATGGTACTCAGTAGTTTGTATGACCTCCACATGCTTGTATCGATCTCTCACAACATCGGGGGATGCTTCTAATTATAGTTTCCTGGTGAAATTCTTTCTTTGTTATAGCTCAGGGGATGAAGCTTGTCATCTAATTGGAAGGTTGTTGGTTCGATCCCTGGCTGTTCTAGTGTGCATGCAAATGTGAATGGGTGAATGAGGCATGTTGTATAAATACTCCTCAGAGTAGAAAGGCACTAAATAAGAAACACTTGATTTACCATATCCAACACTGAGCTCCTGCAAAGTCAGAGAGTGAAACATAATGTCCCAGAGCTGTTCTGTTGGATTAAGCAGGAAGGGGTGGGGCCAGTATAAATTCTTTCTTCCTCCTCCAGCAGCTGCCTGCATACTCTCACCACCGCATTGTTGTGCACCAGGACAAACCAAGGACTCACTGCACCAGTGTAGGGTCTGACAGTGAGTCCAATAATTCCTCTTGATACCTAACGACAGTCAGGGTGCTGCTGACTAACCTGCAGAGGTCTGTGCATCCGTCAGTGGATATGATCTCCATGACCATCACTCACACACCACCAAACCAGCAATGCTGAACAATAAATAACATTCTCTACAGATTCTGCAGACCTTTTTACATCCGTCTCATGTGCACTGACAGGGGCACAGTGTCAGAGCTGCAAATTAACACAATGCAGCTAAAACTGATTGACAAACCCTGTTACTTAACTAACCAGATCAAAATCACAGATGAGAGTATCGATGGATGTAGAACTAAAAAACGTAGCTGTTTGGATTACACATTTTGTGATCGTCGTCTATGGAGCATTGTGTGTGCTAGATGAGAAAGCTCCCTGACACAAGGAGTCATGTAATACAAAGTGACATCTATGCACGAGATTGTTAGGTATGCTAACAACCAAGTGTATCTTTTTTGTAAAATACAACTTGTAAAAAACAACTGTCAAGTCTAGGTAAGAGAGAACTAGTAAAGTGTAGTTGCGCAAAGCACACACAAAAACTAACCACACCTAAAGAGATGATGTCAAGAATTACGAAAGTCTTTTATTTATATATGTGCACCTAAATGTGGTGCGTATCATGTGAACAGGATTTACATTACATAGCACACAGTCACTATGTGAGCTTCTCATCTAAAATCTACAATAAAAACACACATAAATGAACACAGTGTGTGTCATGATGTGGTAGTTGTAGTGCAGTCTGTATGCAGCTACAAAGCTTTTTGTTCAGTGTATACAAACAGCTGTAGCTCCATAAAGGCAGCATGCAGAGACTCACAGTGTCTTATAATGAGAGGCTGCTTTCTCTCACACATTATGTTCACTTATTATCAGCACGTGTGTTTCTATCGATCTGTGGTCAGTGAAAAATCA
>NW_024586292.1:3309-5160 GCF_018398535.1 Haplochromis burtoni
GGTGAAGTGTCTTGCCCAAGGACACAACGACCGAGACTGTCCAAACCAGGGCTCGAACCAGCAACCTTCCAGTTACAAGACAAACTGCCAACTCTTTGAGCCACGATCGCCCTACTGGAACGTAAGCATTTTTGGCCATTTCAATATGGACGCACACTCTGTGAAAACGACTGAAAACTCTAGTGTGGATGTGGGCGCCTTTTTCAAATCTATCCAGGCTAGTGTGGCACAGGTATTTTTGAAAACGGAGATTTTCCATTTTTTTTTCTTTTTTTTCCCCCGCGCCAAAAATGAAGGAAAACGCTGCCAGGAACGCGCCAAAGCAACAGGTGGCGATATATTCCTAACCGCGCAGAAATGTTGGCCAATCAGAAGTCTAGAAGCCTCGGTGGGAAATGGTAAACAAACAGCCTGGGTGGGAAAGAGTAAACAAAGATGGTGCATAGAAGCAGAACTGAGTCCTATGTGTGGAGGAACAGTAACTTTATGTGTATATGTAAACATTTAAACACTGCAGAGAGTAAAATTAACACTAACAGTATTTTCTGTAAGTCTGCCCTTGTAACGTCAAAAAAGCTGCACACCTTTGATACTGCACTTTCTCCGTTTTTCTTGACAACACGTAAACGCAAAAACTGAGTTTTTGAAAACCTCCCCCCTGGCAGGAGTTTCTAAAAATCTCTGTTTTCAGTGACCGAAAACATCGTTTACGTGTGGACGAAAGGTCCAAACGCATGGAAAAATCTGCGTTTTCAAAAATATCTGTGTACGTGTGGACGTAGCCTTAAACTCACCTAACCTCCCTCGTCATTGTCTTGTAATTAGCACAATAAGGCAAACACCTCCACTGAGACCAATTAATGCAGTGACACCTATAGCCTGGGGAAAACCGCTAGATATCCTGTAGTCCAGATGATAGATGGGAGTGGCTGGATGCATGTTGGTAGACAAGAAACCAGAAGATGAAAGAGCTTGAAGGCTGATCTAATTTAAGTGGAAATGGACTAAATGGTCAAATTGATTTCATATCCACAGAGTGCTCACCTGTCCTACCCTTCATGCCACAAAGCTGCATTTTAGCCACATTACAGTTGTCTTGTACCTTGTTGTGGTTCCCAGTCCAACAACAGCTACAAGGGATTCACCTACACATACATCAGGCTTAGCATGCAGCACAACAAGAACAGGCCGACTCTTCTGTATCAACTATATTAACATCTGAAGCTGTGCCTTTACAGCCCTCTGCATCTACAATTCCTGTGGTCTTTACTCATCTTTTACTAGTGCAGCCTCTTCCTCCTGCTTCACTGCAGCCTCCAGCTACTGTTATGATGCCGCAAGATGCCAATCTATAGAACGTATGTGGATAAGTGTTCCCACTCAAACAATATGGCTTCATAATCGCTGATAAGGAGACGAAGTCAAAAGCCAAGAAGCCAAGACTTATAGTGAACTCTTCAGATGTTGACAGTCTACTCCACATCCACTGTCACATCCACCTGTTCATTATCCTGCACCATATATGTACAGGACTCCACCTTTTTCTGCAACTCCTTGCCTTCTCTCATCTAACAAGTATGATGGAGATGATAATTGCTTCATCATATGTGAGCCAAATTCCTGCGGTCAGAGGATTTAGGTCGGTTCTATCCTGCGGTGTTCCAACAAGTCTCCACACACTAAGTTGGTTTTATGGTCCTACAAATCTGTCCATCCACTTTTTGGTTGAGGAGGGTCACCCGCCCCAGATGTACTCAGGTGCACTTCTACAAGATCCTGACTGTACGGCATTGGAAGCCAGATGACGTAGGCCATTTCTGAATGTTCATTGGTTGGCAGGTGAAAAAGGAG
>NW_024586293.1:0-2255 GCF_018398535.1 Haplochromis burtoni
AGAGGAGAAAAGTATCTTGCGACTAGGAGAACACTTGTATTCAAAACATGGACATGACAAGACCAAACATGAGTACATCAGACAAAAAATGCGAGAAATGGGACGGTTACTTCTGCGCTCACGGGAAGCAGGGACACTGAAAAAAATGGAGGATTTCTATGTACCTTCAAATTTCAAGTTTGTGGTTCAAGCAGTAAAGGATGTGGCTGGCTTTGATGAAGACAAAAACATCTACAGAGCTCCATCATTGGCTCTGAAACTGGGCCATAGTCTCAAGAAGATTGCAGATATTCTTGAGTGTGAAGCAAAGATGGCAGATTTTCATGATGAGGAATTTCTTAAGAATCTGAAGAGAAGCCGGGATCTTTATGAGAAGAAATGGGATGTGTGCGTTTCATCTCGTGCCCTGCAAACTCTAAAAGAAGGAAAATGGAACACTCCTCAACTCCTCCCTTTCACCGAGGATGTAAAAACCATGCATATGTATCTTGATAGGTACAGAAAAGAATACCAAACCAGACTTGCCAGTGATCCCAATAAGAAGAACTGGTCAATGCTGGCCAATTTGACTCTTTGCGAAGTGATACTGTTTAACCGCAGGAGAGAGGGTGAGGTATCAAAAATGCCACTAACTGCATTCACCCTGCGAGACACTTCAGGAGTCCATTCGGATTTGGCAGTAGGACTTTCAGAGTTGGAACAAAAACTTTGTCGCCATTTCCAGCGCATTGAAATAAGAGGGAAAAGGAACAGAAAAGTTCCTATCCTCTTAACACCAGACATGCTGTCCTCAATGGAAGCCTTGGTTTCACATCGGCGGGCCTGTGGTGTGTCTGATGAAAATCCCTTTTTCTTCTCTAGACCTGAAGCAGACACTCACTTCAGGGGATCAGATGCCATCAGACAGATTGCAAAGGAATGTGGAGCGAAGCATCCAGAAACACTGTCCTCAACTAAGTTGAGAAAGCACGTGTCCACACTGTCCACAGTCCTAAACCTGAGAGACAATGAGATGGACATCCTCGCAAATTTTCTAGGCCATGATATCAGAGTCCATAGGGAGTACTATAGACTGCCTGAAGGAACACTTGAGTTGGCTAAAGTCAGCAAAGTGCTCATTGCTCTAGAACAAGGCCGACTGTCAGACTTCAAGGGAATGAGCCTCGATCAAATCCAAATTAATCCCAATGGTAAACAAAATGTTTTTATATTTTTTATTTCACAGTAAATATCTTTTGTGCTACATGGTTTTCTTAACACTGCTTTACAGAAGAAATGCAGGAAGATGTGGAAAGTGATCTTTCAGAGACAGATGCATCAAAGGAGTCATCGTTCAGTTCCTCAACATCGAGTAGGTGACAGGTTTAACTGTTTTTCATACGTAACTGGATGTACTGAATGTACTTTAGAAAGTAGGTTAGAAGTTTTTTAGAATGATCATTTTGAGTATCCCCTACCAAAGAGCCTGATAGCACCATTGTTGCCTGTATTGTGTAACTTTCTTTGTACCCTTGCGTGCTTATTACTGTTAGCTTTTTCTATTGCTGCTAGCTGCTTGCCCACCATTTTATTTTCAAGCCACGTCAGTTCAGTTGGCATTAATTCTGTATATAGAGAACCATGAATGGGTAAAATCGTTTGTTTCAACCTTTGTGATTGTTTTCCTTCAAGAGCTCTGCCAAAAAAAAGCACATTCTTTAACTGAAGGAGACTGGACTAGGTATTTGACTGACAGTGTAATATTGAAACTTTTCAAATATTTTAAATTTTAGCACAGATGAGTTATGTAGCAGGGTGATAAGACTGTACTGCATTGCAGTCACAATTTTGCACGTTTTTCAGTATTTGTCTTCTCTGTTCCAGGCTCACAAGGTACATATTTTTTCTACTTACACAGTTTACTCTTCTTCTCATAGGACCACCAGGATTCAAGCAAGGACAGTGGACCACAGATGAGCCTGATGGTGACCACCCTACTACAGGTATCCCACAGACTGAGGCTTGGCATTTGCCCACATTTCTTCTTTACCCATTCCCTTTTCCACACAACAGCTAAAAAGGCTATACTAAAATAAGCACTGATTTGCTTTCTCACCCTAATAATTCTTTTATTTCAAAGTTGTACAAATGTTCTTAGTACAACCTATCTAGACTTGATGATGACATGATGATGAATTAGTAATGATTAATGTAACAAGGCAGTAAGAAAAAATGGAGGTATTTCAGTTCAAGGCTTTCGTCAACGTTACAGCAGG
>NW_024586293.1:3472-5159 GCF_018398535.1 Haplochromis burtoni
TGAAATGTGTGCCAAATTTATTAAGGCTGACTACTTATGGGTGATTAGCTGGTTATTACTCTTGTCCAAAATGACTGTTACTGGTCAAAGAATTTACTGTTGTTACTTAACAGAAAAACACTTCTTCCTCTGTCAGCTCTTTTTTGAGAGCTCCAGTAGGTGAATACTTTTACCTCAAGCAACCAAATTCATACAAAAGTCTTTATGTCATGTTAATTCTGGACAAGATCATTCCAGGAATCAGGGCTCTGTGCCAGAAAACATGTTTGGATAAAACTAGGTAATCCAGGTTTTCCATTTCAGAGTGAGGGTGGGTGCTGAGTCAGACCCTGTAAACCCAACCTGCAGGATTTCTTTGACTCCTCTCCTTCTGGTGTATCTGAAATGGCTGACTTGCATTTTTTTTCTTTTTCTCATCCATGAAGTTGCCATCAAAGGTCATAGTTGAGTGGTTTATTTTGCAGAAATTTACATTTTTACAGACATTGGGAGACGTAGTGAGATAATAGTTTGTACTTAACAAGATCGCATCTTATAATGATTTACCAATGTAAGAATGGAAACAGAAATGACATCAGATTTACTATCAGTTAAAGATGAAATTTATAGCCCATTTTCTAACTCTGGATGGCAGTACAGCTGTTAGGCTGGTAGTTCCCATGTATTTAAACATTTCCTGTCCGTTACTGTTTAAAAAATCTTTTTAATAGCATGTAGTGAGTGTCATCAGATATGACACGCCACAATATGTCATTTTTGATGACAAAGATCCCATACTGATGCAAATAAATACACTGGGTGCATCCTAATTCACTAATTTTCTTGTTCTTTTTTTTAAATTGAAAGTTGGTTTGATTCTAACTCTTGCAGGCCATCTCAAAGCTCGTATTTGATGAGTGAGGCAACATTCACAGAAGCAGGCTTCACAAAAGTAGTTTTCCATCTGACAAGCCACCCTATTTATATATTACTGATATTTTTATTTATTTATTTATTTTTTTTGAAGTGGCTGAGCAAACTGGTCTAATCCATCACATAATCACTGAATTTCATACCAATGTTGGGGTGTTGGATAAAATCAGTCTGTCAGCAAGAAACACTGATAACTAAGTTATTTGTTATTTCTACTCACAGGCAGATCGTTTCTAAGCATCTGATTTGAGCTTTGAAATGTCATTTTTGTCAACCATTTAAATGGTTTCTAGTATTATGAATATAGTAGAATATTTTGTATTATTTAAAAGAAAATTAAGTTCACAATTAGAACTTAAGTACATACTGACACTAATTCTGTAAGTGGATTCTGTCTCTGAGCAGGATGCAGTATGAATCCAGATGGCAGCTTGTTACTTATCTACAGGTGCTAAAGTGATAGCAGGCTACAGGGAGAAAACATTGCTGCTTTCAAGTGTTTCTATTATTGTTATTCTCAACTGTTAAAGCTGACTGACAACTGAACTGTGGTTAGCTACCTCACTTGTTAGAAGTGGATGTTTCCTTAGATTTTCTTGTATCTATCCTCCATCCTTCTTGGGAGGTACTAAGAAGCAAGGAAAAAATGCAAATGATAGAAAAGTGTAGGCAGTTTCAGGGACCTAGGATGTATCCACATATAACTGTGATAAAGAACCTAATGTGTAATTTGCCTGTTCACTGACAGATTTATTTTATTAATATTCTGAAAATT